>NW_007079188.1:160082-191678 GCF_000164805.1 Carlito syrichta | reverse complement strand
TTTTTTTGTGTGTGTGTGTGTGTGTGTGTGTGTGTGTGTGTGTGTGTGTGTGTGTTTTCATTTCTTTTTTGAGTTGGAGTCTTACTTTGTTGCCCAGACTGGAGTGCTATGACATGATCATGTCTCACTACAGCCTCATCTTCCAGGGTTCAAGTGACTCTTCCACTTCAGTCCCTGAGTAGCTAGAACTACAGGTACACACTGCAGTGTATGGCTGTTATGTGTGTATGTGTGTGTAGATAAAAAGTCTTGATATGTTGCCCTGACTGGTCTTAAACTTTGGGACTCAAGCAGTCCTCCCTCCTTGACCTCCCAAAGTGCTGGGATTACAGATATGAGCCACCATATCTGGCTATTTTTTGCACTGTATGTTAAAATCCACCTCAGTTTATATTTTTCTCTACATGAAGATTTGTAATTAGACATTCAATCCCTTGAAAAAATATTTCCAGTTTTTCTTATGTCACTGTTAAGTTGTGGTTTTAAAAGTTTATTTGTTTTATCAGAATCAAATTGGTAACATAAAGTAAATTATATGACTATTGTCATTTTAAGCCTACAATATCTAGTGATTATGCCATTCATTTCTAATTTTGGCAATTTGTGCTTTTTACCTTGGTTTCAGTTGTATTAATCTTTGCAAAATAACAATTTTGACTTTGCAAATTTTTCTTATGTAGTTTTATTTTTACTTGTGTTCCTATGTTTATAATTTTGTTCAGTGTAGGGTTTTTTTGGTTAGTTACATGTTTTCTACTTTGTTAAGTAAATTTTAGATCAATAGCATTAACATTTTATGCTTTTTCAAATTTTTTGGTCTTATACTGAATATTTCTAATGTTTTAGCTTCTAGTTACTCAATCCTCTGACCTGTTACATCTAATTTGCTCTTTTAAGCACTCATTTAATGCTTATTATTATTATTATTATTATTAAGTTGTAATCTCACTCTGTCACCCAGGCTGGAGTACAGTGGCACCCTCATGGCCACACCAGAGTTGACCCGCTGGGCTCAGGCAATCATTCCGCCTCAGCCTTCCAAGTAGCCAGAACTACAGATGTACACTACCATGCCCAGCTAAATTTTTTTCTTTATTATAGAGGATAGTTCTCACCAAGTTGCCCAGGCTGCTCTGTGGCCTCAAGCAATCTCCTCATAGCGGCCTCCGAAAGTGCTGAGATTACAGGTTGGAGTCTCTGCACCTGGACCTTTTAATACTTAATTTTATAATATATTTTGAGATAATTGCAGATATACATGCAATTTGAAGAACTATTATGTCAAGATCGTGAATATGCTCCACCAAGTTTTCCCAAATTGTAATAGCTTGTAAAACCATGCAGTATGATATCACAATTAGGAAGTTTACATTGATATAATCTACTGGTCTTATTTACATTTCACACATTATAAATAGGCAGTTCTTTCACAAGGATTTCTCACATTATAAATAGGCAGTTCTTTCACAAGGATTTCTCATGTTTTCTATTTATAATAACACCCAGTTCCCACTGACTGATTCTTTCATAGCCCTTGACAACCATCTATCTATTGTTTATGTTTATTATTTTGTAACTTCACACGTATATATAAAAGGAATCTTACAGTATGTAACCTTTTGGCATTTTTTCCCCTACTCAGTGTAATTCTGTAGATTTCATTCAAATTGTTGTGTTTCAATAGTTATTTCCTTTTGGTTTTTTTCCCATTTGTTTTAATATTGGTGAAACACATAGCATTTAATTTACCGTATGAGCTATCCCAAAGTGTGCATTTTAGTTGTATTAAAAACATGTATCATTTGTGTGACCATCACTATCATCTAAGTTCATAACGCTTCATTGTATAAAATGGAAACTCTAGAGTCATTAAACAATAACTCTTCATTCTTCCCTCTCCCCACAACCCCTGAAAACCTTACCTCCTATTTCTGTGATTACTCTACCATTACCACTGATGAATAAGTAGAATCATACACTAGGTTTCCTTGTGTTACTAACTTACTTCACCTAGCACAATGTCCTCAAATTCATCCATGTTGCAGCATATCCCCTAGAGCATCCATCCCCTTTAAGACTAAATAATATTCTATCGTATGTATATGCCATACTTTGCTCTTCCATTCATTCATCCATGGACACCAGGCTTGCCTCCACATTTTAGCTATTGTGAATAATGCTGCTATGAGCATGAATATACAGATATCTCTTTGAGATTCTGCTTTCAATTCTCCTGGCTATGTATTTTGAAGTGGAATTCCTGGATTATATAGTGATTCCATTTTTAATTTTGGAACAAACCAATTATGCTGTTCTGCATAGCAGCTGTTCCATTTCACATTTTTATTAGCAGTGAATATGAGTTCCAATTCCTCCATATACTCACCAAAACTTGTTACTTTATTCTATTTTTTTAAAGTAGTCATCCTAATGTGTGTAAGATAGAATCTCATTGCAATTTTGATTTACATTTCCCTGATAATTAGTGATGTTGATCATCTTTTCATGCACAAATTAGAAATGTGTATATCTCCTTTGGAGAAATGTCTAGTTAAATCTTTGCTTGTCTTTTTGTCAGGTTTTCTAATTTACTGCAGTTGAGTTTTAAAAGTTCTCTATGTATTTTGGATATGAATCTTCAATCAAATATATGTTGTGTGAATATTTTCTCTCATCCTGTGGGCTGCCTTTTTACTCTGTTGATCTTGCCTTTTAATGCAAAGTTTTAAAATTTTTCACAAAGTTCAATTTCACTATTTAAAAAATTTGTTTCCACCTGTTTCTTTGGTGTCATACAAAAGAAATCATTACCAAATCTAATGTCATGAAGCTGTTTCTTCTATGAGTTTTATAGTCTATGATCTTACCCTTAGGTCTTTGATTTACTTTCAGTTAATTTTTGTGTACAATATTAAATAAAGGTTTGACTTGATTCTTTTGATCGCTCAGCACCATTTTGATTATAATGTCCTTTCTCTGATTACATTGCCTTAGAACCTTTGTGAACAATCATTTGACCATATATTTGAGGGTTCATTTGGAGGTTCTCTTCTACTTCACCAATATATATGTCTTTGGTGCCAGTACCACATTGTTTGATTAGTGTAGATTTGTATTGTTTAAAAATTAGTGTGAGTGTTTCAGGTTTATTCTTCTTTTTCAAGATTGTTTTGGCTAATCAGGGTACCTTGAATAAAAAATGAATTTCAGAATATATTTTTTCTATTTTTGCCAAAAAAGTAATTTGAATTTCGTATAGAAATTGCATTGTATTTGTAGATAGCTTAAGGTAGTATTGACATTATAACAATTTAAATTATTCAAACACATAAACATAGTATGTATTTTCATTTATGTATATATGATTTAATCTTTAAAAAAAATTTTTTTTACAGATTTCTTTTTATTTATTTTTTAAAAAAATTGTGGGGTACAATTCAGGGTTAGGTATACAAATATTCATTGTGCAGATAACCTTGAGGATGAGGTGTGTACCCCTCCCCAGGCAGATCTCAACTACTGTCAATGCCCCCTCCCCGCTCCTTCCCCTGCTACTGTCAATCTTTTTGTTATAGTATTACGGTAGTTGTTCAAGGTCCACAAATGAGTGAGAACATGTGATACTCAGATCTTTGTTTCTGTGAAAGATCACTCAGTATTATAAACTCTAACTCCTTCCAGATTGCTGCGAAGTTAATGATTTTGCTCTTCTTTATGGCTGTGTAATATTCCATTGTGTATATGTACCATTTTTTTGTTTGTTTGTTTCTTTTGTTTTTTTGTTTTCTTTGAGTTGGAGTCTCACTCTGTCGCCCAGACTGGAGTGCAGTGGCCACTTCCGGCCACTGCAGCCTCTATCTGCAGGGCTCTGGTGATCCTTCCGCCTCAACCTTCCAAGTACCTGGAACCACAGGCGCGTGCTACCACATCCAGCTGATTTTTGATTTATTGTAGAGATGAGGTCTCGCCAGGTTGCCCAGGCCGGTCTCGAACCCATGGGCTCAGGCAATCCACTCACCTCAGCTTCCCAAAGTGTGAGATTACAGGCTGAGACACCGAGCCCGGCTGTACCATTTTTTAAAAACCAGTCCTCTTTTAATGGGCAGCACAGTTGATTTCATGATCTTGCTATTGTGAACAAGGCTGGAATAATCATATGTGTGCAGGTATCTTTTTTATAGGGTGATTTGTGTTCTTCTGGGTATATTACCAGTACGGGGATTGCAGGGTCGTATGGAAGGTCGATTTTTAGAACTTTTAGGAATCACCACACCAATTTCCACAGAGACTGTACTAATTTGCACTCCCACCAACAGTGTAGAAGTGTTTCCTTTTCACCACATCCTCTCCAGCATCTGCTATTTTTTGAGTTATTGTTGATGTTCATCCTGACTGGATTTAGGTGGTATCTCAATGTAGTTTTATTTTGTAACTCCTTGATGACTAGTGAGGCTGAGCATTTTTTCATGTATCTGTTTGCTTGTATGTGTTCTTTTGAGAACTGTCTATTCATATCTTTAGCCCACTTTTTAATGGGACTGTTTGTTTTTTTCTTTTTATCACGTTTGAGTTCCTTGTGGATCCTCTATGTTAGGGCTTTGTCAGACATGGAGTTGGCAAATAATTTTTCCCAGTCTATGGGCTGTCTCCCTGCTCTCTTGATGGTTTCTTTGGCTTTGCAGAAGCTTGTCAGTTTAATGAGGTCACACTTGTCTATCTTATCTCTTATGGCTTGGACACTTCAGATTTTAATTAGGAGTTGGCTGCTAGTTCCAACTTCGATAAAAGTGTCTCCTGCATTTTCTAGAGTTCTTATAGTCTTAGGTTTCACATTTAGGTCTCTCGTTCATTTAGAATTAATTTTTGTGCAGGAGGGTAGGGAGGGGTCCTGTTTCAATGTTCTGCATGTGGTCAGCCAGTTTTCCCAGCACCATTTACTGAATAGGTTCTCCTCTCCCCTGTAGTGGATGGTAAACACTTTGTCGAAGATGAGTTGGTTGAGAAATTGAAGTTTTGCTTCTGGACTCTCAATTCTCTTCCATTGATCTGTATGCTTGTTCTTGTACCATTACTAGGCTGTTTTGATTATTGTAGCTTTATAATAAGTTTTAAAATCTTGTAGTATGATACCTCCTGCTTTGTGTTTTTTGCTGAGGATTGTTGTAGCTATTCTTGGTCATTTGTGTTTCCATATGAATTCTCATATTATTGTTTCTAAGTCTGAGAAGAATGTTGCTGGTAATTTGATGGATATTGCATTAAATCTATAGATTGCCTTAGGTAGAATGGACATATTAACAATGTTGATTCTTCCAATTCATGAGAATGGAATATTTTTCCACTTGCTTATGTCATCTTTGATTTCTTTGAGCAGTGTTTTGTAGTTTTTATTGTAAAGATCTTTCACATCTCTGGTTAGGAAGATGCCAAGGTATTTTATTTGTTTGTGGCTATGGTGAATGGAATTGCACTTTTTATTTGAGTTTCTGTTTGATTGTTATTGGTGTATAGAAATGCGATTGTCTTTTGCACATTTATTTTACACCCTGAGAATTTGCCAAAGTCCTTTATCAAGGCAAGGAAGTTTTTGACTGATTCTCTTGGGCTTTCTTTTTTTTCTTTTTTTAATTTTAATTATAAATATATAAGGTACAATTCAGGGTTAGGTATATAACCATTGATTATGCAGGTACCCTTTTAATGGGGTATGCCTGTCCCTCCCCTAGCAATTTCCCTAAACTGCCAATCCTACCACCCTTCCCCTGACAGTTTCCCACTACTGCCAATCACTTTCTTATAGCACTATAATTGTTCAAGACCTGCTTATGAGTGAGAACATATGGAACCCTGCTCTTTGTTTCTGTGATAAATCACTGAGTATGCTTGACTCCAAATCCATCCAAGTTTCTGCAAAGTCCATATATCTGTCCTTCTTTATGGCTGCATAACATTCCATTGTGTATATGCACCCCAATTTGTTTATTCCATCCAGCTTCAATGGGCAATATGGTTGGTTCCAAGTTTTTGCTATTGTGAATAGAGCTTCAACAAGCATACATGTGCAGGTATCTTTTTTGTAGAATAATTTGAATTCTTCTGGGTATATTCCCAAGAGGGGAATTGCTGGGTCATATGGAAAGTCAATTTCTAGTTCTTTCAGAAATCACCACACTGTCTTCCAAAGAGGTTGTACTCGTATGCATTCCTACCAGAAGTGTAGAAGCATTCCTTTTTCTCCATATCCTCGCCGGCATCTGTTGTTGTTTGTTTTATTAATGATGGTCACTTTTACGGGGGTTAGATGGTATCTCAGGGTGGTTTTGATTTGCATTTCTCTGATAATGAGTGAGGTTGACCCCTATTTCATGTGTCTGTTGGTTACCCGTATACCTTCTTTGGAGAAGTGTCTATAAATGTGCTTTGCCCACTTTTTAAAGGGGCTGTTTGTTTTTTTCCTTTTTGGCACGTTTGAGTTCTTTGTAGATCCTAGATGTTAGACCATTGTCTGATACATAGTTGGCAAATATATTTTTCTATTCTTTAGGCTGTCTCCATGCTCTCTTGATAGTTTCTTTTGCTTTGCAGAAGCTCATTAATTTGATGAGGTCCCACTTGTCTATCATATTTCTTAAGGTATTGGCCATTAGGTTTCTGAATCAGAATTGGTTTCTGGTTTCAATTTTCATAAGGGTGTCTTCTGCATTTTCTAAGATTCTTATAGTTTGAGGTTTTACATTTAGGTCTTTGATCCATTTACAGTTAATTTTTGTGTATGGTGATAGGTAAGGGTCCTGTTTCAATCTTCTGCATGTGGTCAGCCAAATTTCTCAGCGCCATTTACTGAATAGATTCTCCTCTCCCCAATGATTGCCATTGGAGGCTTTGTCAAAGATGAGTTGGTTGGGGAATTGAGGCTTTGCTTCTCGAAACTCTATTCTGTTCCATTAGTCTATGTGACTGTTCTTGTACCAATACCACACCCTTTTGATTACTGTAGGCTTATAGTAAAGTTTGAAGTCTGCAAGTGTGATACCTCCTGCTTTGCTTCTTTTGCTAAGGATTGTTTTGACTGTTCATCATCATTTATGTTTCCATATTAATTTCTGTATTGTCATTTCCAGGTCTGAGAAGAATGATGTTGGTAACTTAATGGGTATTGTGTTGAATCTATAGATTGCCTTTGGTAGAATGAATATCTTTTTTTTTTTTTTTGAGTTGGAGTCTCACTCTGTCACCCAGACTGGAGTGCAGTGGCCGCTCCCGGCCACTGTAGCCTCGATCTGCTGGGCTCCGGCTATCCTTCTGCCTTAGCCTTCCGAGTAGCTGGAATTACAGGTGCGCGCTACCACGCCCGGCTGATTTTTTGATTTATTGTAGAGATGAGGTCTCACTTCCCAGGTGGGTCTTGAACCTGCAGGCTCAGGCAATCCACTCACCTCAGCCTCCCAAAGGCGCGGGATTACAGGCTGAGCCACCGAGCCCGGCAGGATGGACATCTTAACAATGTTGATTCTTCCTATCCATGAACATGGAATATTTTTCCATTTGTTTGCATCTTCTTGGATTTCTTTGAGCAGTGTTTTGTAATTCTCATTGTAAAGGTCTTTCTCTTCTCTAGTTAGGAGGATGCCAAGGTATTTCATTTTTTTGGTTGCTATTGTGAATGTGATTGAGCTTTTTATTTGGGTCTCTGCCTGTATGTTGTTGGTGTATAAGAATGCAACTGTCTTGCACATTTATTTTGTACCCTGAGACTTTGCCTAAGCCCTTTATCAGTGCAAGCATGTTTTTGAAAGATTCTTTTGAATTTTCAAGGCATAGGATCATATCATCAGCAAAGAGGGATAACTTGACTTTCTCTTTTCCTATTCAGATACCCCTGTTTTTTTTCTCTCATCTAATTGCCTGAGCTAGGAATTCCAACACAATATTGAACAAGATATGTAAGAGTGGGCAGCCTTGTCTTGTTCCAGTTTTCAGGGGAAATGTTTCTAGTTTCTGTCCATTTAGGAGTATGGTGGCTGTGGGTTTGTTGTAGATGGCACTTACAATTTTGAGGAATGTCCCTTCTATATCTAGGTGTTTGAGTGTTTTTGTCAAGAAGGGATGCTGAATTTTATCAAAATATTTTTCGGCATCTAGTAAGATAAACATGTGGTTCTTGTTTTTACTTCTGTTGATGTATTTAATTACATTTATGGTTTTGTGAATGTTGAACCAGCCCTGCATCCTGGGGATGAAGCCTATTGGTCATGGTGCATGATTTTTGAGGTGTGTTTTTCTATAAACAATTTGCTGGAATCTTGATGAGGATTTTTGTACCTATGTTCATAAGAGATATTTGCCTATAGATCTCTTCTTTGCTGACTCTTTACCTGGCTTGGGTATCAGTGTAATGTTAGCTTCACAAAATGATTTGGGGAGAATTCCATCTTTTCTCAATTGCCTGGAGTACTTTCAATAGGATTGATATCAGCTCCTCCATTCAGTCCAGGGCTTTTCTTGGTAGGTAGTTTTCATGTGAACAGAGTCAATTTCCTGGGTTTTTATTGGTCTATTTAGTGTCTTAGTGTCTTCTTATTTTAACCTGGGAGGTTGTGTGATATCAAAATGTCCTCCATTTCATCTAGGTTATCCAGTTTATTTCCATATAGGTGTACATAGTAATCTCTGATAATCATTTGTATTCCTTCAGACTCAGTTGTAATTTGATCTTTTGTATTTCTGATTGTGTTTATTTGGGCTTTTCCTTTCTTTTTCATGGTCATTCTGACTAGGGGCCATCAATCTTGTTAATTCTTTCAAAGAATCAGTTTTTTGTTTCGTTGATGTTTTCTATGATATTTTTGTCTTCTATGTCCTGTATTTGGGCTCTTATTTTTGTGATTTGCATTCACCCTGCTAAAGTTGGGGTTTTGGTGGTCTTCTCTTTCCAGCTCCCTTAGGTGGTTTGTTAGGCTCTCCACTTGTCATCTTTCCATTTTCTTGATGTGTCCTCATAGAGATATACATTCCCCTCTTAGAACTGATTTCATGGCACCCCAGAGGTTTTGGTAAGATGTTTCTTCATTTTCATTTGTTTCCAGGAATCTTTCAATTTCTTCTTTTATTTCAGTGTTGACCCAGTCATTGTTCTGCATCATGCTGTTTAGTGTCCATGTCTTTGTGGGCTTTGGGGAAATGTTGTTGGTTTTAATATTTACTTTTATTCCACTGTAGTCTGAGAATGTGCATGGCAGGATTTCAACCTTATGGAATTTGTTTATGCTTGATTTAGGGTCTAGGTTGTGACTGATCTTGGAGTATGCTCCATGTGGTTATGAGTAGAATGTATATTCTGTGGTTGTTTGTTGGAATAATCTGTAGATATCTATTATGTCCATTTGGTCAAGTATCAAGTTTAGGTTATGAATCTCCTTGTTGATTTCTTGTCTTGATGCTTTATCTAGGGCTCCCGGTGGGGTATTCACTGCTATAATAGCTTTCAGTGGGGTATTCACTGCTATAATAGCAAGTCCCCAGCTACAATAGTGTTACAGTCAATTTTTTTTTAGTTTATTTAGTAGTTGCTTTATAAATGCCAGTGCTCCTGTGTTGGGTGCATATATGTTTAGGATGGCTATTTCTTGCTGATGGATTGAACCTTTTATGATTATTTGTGTCTTTTTTAATTTTTGATACTTTAAAGGGTATTTTTTTCTGAGATTAAGATTACAACTTCTGCTTTCTTTTCTGAAATTTTACTTCCCATCCACTTACTTTGTGAGTCTCTTGGAGACAAAATATTGTTACTTCATGATATTTTATCCATTTTGCCATTCTATATCTTTTCAGTGGTGCATTTAGTTCATTCACATTCAGGCTAATTATTGAAATGTGAGGGTTTATCCTTATCATGAGGTTATTATAGCATTGTTTTTGTTCCTATTTGTTTGTTATCTTTCTTTTGGTTTGGGGTTGATTCGTGTGTGTTTTCAATCTTTTTCCTGTACTCTTGTGAAGAACATTGTTGTTCTCTTTTCCTTTTCTTCTGTGTTTAATAAATTCTTAAGTGTTTCTTGTAGAGGTGGTCTGGAGTCAGTGTAAGTTCTTAGGGATTGAATGTCAGGGAAAGATTTTAATTCTTCCTCACTGATAAAGCTTAGCTTAACTGGGTAGGTTATTCTTGGTTGAAATTGTTTATCTTTGAGAACTTTGAAGATTGGGCTCCAAGCTCTTGTAGCCTGAAGTGTTTCTGTAGATAAATCTACTGCTATTCTAATTGGTCTTGCCTGGTATGTAGTCTGGCTTTTTTCTCTTGCTGTCTTTAGGATATTTTTCTTTTATACCTACTTTGTTTAGGTGAATTATTATGTGTCTGGAAGTTGGTCTTCTGGTTTGTTGTCTTGCAGGGGTTCTCTGAATCTCTTGTATTTGAATTTTTGCATCACTGATGAGATGAAGGAAGTTTTATTGAATAATTTCACGGAATATTTGTTCCAGGTTGGTATTTGTCTCTCTTTCTGTTTCAAGAAGTCCAATTACTCTTAGGTTGAAGTAATCATTCATCTCTTAAAGGTTTTGTTCTGCTTTTTTAAGGTTCCTTTCTATGGTTTTGACAGTTTGGGTTAATTCTTTACTTTGGTCCTCCTGCTCTGAGATTCTTTCTTCAGCTTGGCTAATTCTGCTTTCCATGTTTATTAGTTTGTAACTTATTTCAGTCACAGTATTTATTACTGCTGTTATCTCAGTTATCAACTCCTTCCTATTTTCATCTGGTCTCTCCTCAATTCTTTTTATTCTTTCTATTAATGTCATGATGTCCAGGTTTGTAGTATGTGACCAGTCATTCTGGGGGCTCTTCAGTTTTTGCATTCTGAAGTCTGTTTTTTCAGTGTCTGATCTCTCAGGGGTCTGTGTGAGACCTATTTTTTCCCTTTGGTTTCCTTCATTTGTGTAGATTTTTCTCCCCACTTTTTCCTTTTTTCCCACTCTTCTTTAATTCTGCTGTTCAGCGGTGGCCGGGTTGCTTTTACTTCTGTTTGCTTGATCTCCTATTCTTCCTTATGTGAATCCTCTAGCATTACTCACTTCTGAAGCTGGGCTGTGGGTTGGGGACTATATATATATATATATTTTTTTTTTTTTTTGCAGTTTTGAGATTTAATCGAGGGGGAAGCTGTGATTCAGAATCTATCTGCAGATCCCAATATACACCAACAATGGTATGAATACCCTGAAACCTACTTCCCACTGCCTTGCAATCTGTCCATGCAGTGGGGGAATAGATTTGCTCCCTGAAAGTAAAATGGGGTAAGAAAAAGGAAAAGAATGGAACAGGGGAGGGAGGAAGAGGAAGGTGAATAAACATACCAACTAAAAAATGAAAAGAGACACGAAGACAGAAAAGATTTTAAAAAACCTAAAACATACAGACAATCATACAGACACACAAGCCAATCAATCTCCTTATTGATACTTTTCCACTACACAAACATGAAGACGTTATCAATAACAGTAAGAAGAGAGAGAAAAGAGAACAAAAAGAAAAGTAAAACAAAGAATAAAAATAATAATAAAATAAAAACAAGGGAACCAAGCATGCTCTTCCATCATTCCTTAATTTCTTTTCAGCTCTGATCTCTAGCTCTCATTGCAGGCTGGTAGGGCTGTTCACAGCTAGGATCTGATGCCCTAGGTCTGCTGTGGGGGGAGTGTGGATCAGATCTGGGCTCAGTCAGTTTGCTGCCTGAGAAGTCTACCACTCAGATCTGACCTGTGTCAGATCTAGCTTGTGGGAGGGGCTTCTGTCTCTCCCAGCTTGATGCTATTACCTTAGGTTCCAACTGGAGGCTGGTGGAACTGGGTGGGGCAATGCAGGTCTCTGCCTGGTGTCAGGGTTCCAGCTGCTTTCTGGACCCACTGGCCATTGGCTGAGCTGGAGGAGATGGAGTGTGAGACAGCCAGAACTTGCAGGTTGGCATGGCACTGGTCAGCTTGGGTGATGCAGTGTGGTGCAGCAGACATGGGAGCCCAGAGGGCCACCCTGGGTGGGCGGAGGGAGGGGCTGTGGGAGGGAGTAGTGGCTGTGGTGGCCACTTCAGCATTGTGGTGCATGGGAGGAACCTCACAGACTAGAGCTGAGGGCTGCCCTGGTCAGGTGGAGGGAGTGGCAGCAGCTGCATCAACAGTGTGTTGCATGGAACTTAGGGTCTCCAGCCCGTATGCCAGCATGTCTGGCAGCAGTGACTGTGGTTGCAGCGATGGCAGAGCAGTGTGTGATGTTGGTTTCTGCCAGTCGCAGGCCTGCATGACTGGCTGAAGAGCAGGCTGGCAGTGGCAGAAGCAGGAGCCACTCGGGGAGAGCAAGAGTCCTTATGGACACTCACTTTTGTGGAGAATCTCACAGAACAACTTTCCCCATCACCATCTTGCCAGAAGTCCCCAGATTTAATCTTTAATTAACATATTGTGCTTTTAATAGAAGTCTTTCACCTCCAAAATAATCTTTATTTTTAAGTATTTCAATTGTTTTGATGTCATTGCAAATGGAATTGTTTTTTAGTTCTATTTTCAGATAGTTCATTGTTTATAAGAAGGCAACTGATTTTTACATGCAACCTTTATATTCTACTACTGTAATGAATTTATGCATTAATTCTAAGTTTTATAGTGGAATCTTTACAAATTCCTACATGAAATATGATATTATCTGCTAACAGAAATAATTTTACTTCTTCTTTTCTAATGAAGATGTGTTTTTTCTTTTCTCCTTAGTGAATTATTGTGTTTAGAACTTTCAGTAAAATGTTAAATCTTTAAATAGAATATTTTGAGTATGATGTTCATTGTAAGTTTTTCATATGTTGTTGATTTTTAGAACTCTTAGAAAGTTCCACACTGTTTCCTACAGAGGTTGTACTAGTTTATACTCTGCACAACAGTGTAGAAGTGTTCATTTTTGGTGGCTCAGCCTGTAATCCCATGCTTTGGGAGGCTGAGGTGAGTGGATTGCCTGAGCCCATGGGTTTGAGACCCGCCTGGGCAACTTGGTGAGAACTCATCTCAACAATAAATCAAAAAATTAGCCGGGTGTGGTAGCACATGCCTGTAGTTCCAGCAACTTGGAAGGCTGAGGCAGATGGATCGCCGGAGCCCAGCAGGTCAAGGCTGTGGTGGCCAGAAGTGCCCACTGCACTCCAGTCTGGGCGACAGAGTGAGACCCCCAACTCCAAAAAAAAGGAAACAAAAGAAAAGAAAGAAATGTTCCTTTTACCCTGCATCCTCTCTGGCATCTGTTACTTTTTGAGTTATTTATGATGGTCATGGTGACTGGCATTAATGCGGTTTTAATTTGCAATTATTAGATAATTGGTGAGTCTGAGCATTTTTTCATGTATCTGATGGCTGCTCATATGTCTTCTTCTGAGAAGTATGTATTCATATCTTTTGCCCACTTTTTAACAGGACTTTGTTTTTTTAATTTTCAGCATGTTTGAGTTACTTGTAGATTCTAAATGTTAGGCTTTTGTCAGATATACAGTTGGCAGATATTTTTCCCAAGTCTATGGGTCATCTCCCTGCTCTCTTGATGATTTCTTGGGCTTTGCAGAATTTTTTCAGTTTGATGAAGTTTCACTTGTCTATTTACCTCTTATGGCATGGTCATTTGGGGTTTTGACCAGGAATTGGTTGCCAGTTTAAATTTCTGAAGTGCAACTCCTGCATTTTCTAAGGTTCTTATAGTTTGAGGTTTTACATTTAGGTCTTTGATCCATCTAGAGTTAATTTTTGTATATGGTGATAGGTAGGGGTCTTGTTTTAACCTTTTGCATGTGGTCAACCAGCATTCCCCAAACCATTTGCTGAATAAATTCTCTCCCTAGTGTTTGTTAGTGGAAGCTTTGTCAAAGATGAGTTGGTAGAAAAGTTGAGGTTTGCCTCTGGAATCTTTATCCTGCTCCATTAGTCTATATTCCTGTTCTTGTGCCAATAAAAGGCTATTTTGATTACTGTAGCCTTACAATAAAGTTTAAAGTTGGGGAGTGTGATACCATCCACTTTGTTTCTTTTGTTGAGGATTATTTTGGCTATTTTTGGTCATTTACATTTCCATATGAATTTCTATACTATTGTTTCCTGGTCTGAGAAGAATGATGTTGGCAATTTAATGGGTATTACATTAAATCTGTAGTTTGCCTTTAGTGGATGGACATCTTAACAATGTTGATTCTTCTAATCCATGAACATAGAATATGTTTCATTTGTTTGTGTCATCTTTGATTTCTTTGGGCAATGTTTTGTAGTTTTCATTGTAAAGGTCTTTCACTTCTCTGGTTAGGAAGATGCCGAGGTATTTCATTTTGTTGTTGTCGTTGTTGCTTTTGTGAGTGGGATTGTGCATTTCATTTTGTTTTCTGCCTATTTGTTTATGGTGGGTAAGACTGCTACTGTCTTTTGCATGTTAATTTTCTATGCTGAGATTTTGCCAAAGTTTTTTTTTTTTTTTACCAGTGCAAGGTTTTTGACAGATTCCCTTGTGTTTTTGAGTTACTGAATCATCATATCAGCAAAGAGGGATAATGTGACTTCCTCTTTTTCTATTTGGACACCCTTAATTTCCTTCTCTTGTCCAATTGTTCTAGTTATGATTTCCAACACTATGTTGAACAGGAGGAGTGAAAATAGGCAAATTTGTCTTGTTCTAGTTTTGAAGGGAAATGCTTTCAATTTCTGTCCATTTAGCAATATGTTGGCTATAGGTTAGTATAGATGACTCTTACTATTTTGAGGTACATTTCCTCTGTGTCTAGGTGTTCAAGGGTATTTATCAAAAAGGGATGATGAATTTCATCAAAAGCTTTTTCTGTGTCTAATGATAAAATCATGTGATTCCTATTTTTACATCTCTTGATATGTTTAATTGCATTCAGGGTCTTGCAGATGTTGAACCAGTCCTGCATTTCTGGGAATGAAGCCTACTTGTCGTGGTGGATGATTTTTGAGATGTGTTGTTGGAGCCAGTTTGTTAGAATCTTGTTGTATAATTTTGCATCTATGTTCATCAGGGATATTGGCCTGTAGTTTTTTCTTTGTTGGATCTTTACCTGGTTTGGTTATCAGTGTGATTTTACTTTCATAAAATGATTTGGGGAGAGTTCTATCTTTTCAGTAGCCTATAATACTTTCAATAGGATTGGTAACAGCTCCTCCTTGTATGTTTTGTAGAACTCTGCTGGAAAGCCATCAGGTCCAGGACTTTTTTTATAGGTAGTTTTCTTATGACAGTGTTGAAATCCTGGGTCATTATTGGTCTAATAGGTTTATTTAATGTCTCAGTTTCTTCTTGTTTCAACCTTGGAAAGTCATGTGATGTCAGAAAGTCCTTCATTTCATTTAGGTCTTCAAGTTTGTTTCCATATAGATGTGCATAGTAATCTCTGATAATTTTTTTTATTTCTTCAGGATCTGTTGTGATTTGATCTCTTGCATTTCTGGTTGTGTTTATTTGGGTGCTCTCTCTCTCTCTCTTTCTCTTTTCAATCTGACTAGGGGTCTGTCAATTTTGTTTATTCTTTCAAAGTACCAGTTATTTTTTCACTGATTTTTTTTCTATGATATTTTTGTCTTCTATGTCTTGTATTTGGATTTTCTTTGGTTGTCTGGATTCTTCTGCTAAAATTAAGATTTTGGTGGTCTTTTTGTTTCAGCTGTCTTTGGTGATTTGTTAGGCTGCTAACTTGTGAACTTTCCATTTTCTTGAGGTATGCTTGCAAAAAAATGAACTTTCCTCTTTGTACTGCCTTCATGGCATCAAGGAGGTTTTAGAGAGGTGTGTCTTTATTTTCATTTGTTTTTCAAAATCTTTTAACTTCTGCTTTGATTTCCATATTGATCTAGGAGTTGTTCAGCCACATGCTGTTTAATGTTCATATCTTTGTGGATTTGGGGGGAGATTTGTAGGTGTTGATATTTAATTTTATTCTGAGAAAGTGCATGGCAGTATTTCAATCTCGTGTAATTTGTTTATGTTTGATTTGTGACTGAGGATGTGGTCGACCTTGGAGTACGCTCCATGTGGTATTGAGTAGAATGTATATTCCATGGTTGTTGGGTGGACTGTCCTATAGGCATCTATCAAGTCCATTTGGTCAAGCATCAAGTTGAAGTTCTGGATCTCCTTGTTGATGTTTTGCCTCAATGATCTATCTAGGGTTGTTAATGGGGTATTCACATCCCCAGCTATGATAGTGTTAGAGTCAATATCTGTAGTTTACCTAGAATCAACTTTGTAAAAGTTAGTGATCCTATGTTGGGTGCATATATGTTTAGGATGGATATTTCTTATGAATTGATTGATCTTTTTTATCATTATGTAGTGACCATCCGTTTCTTTGATAATTATTGATAGCTTAAAGGATATTTTTCTGATATTAAGATTGCAATTCCTGCTTTCTTTTGTGTTCCCTTTGCCTGAAAATTTATTTTCCATTCTCTTACTTTGAGTCTGTGTTCATTCTGGTGAGGTGAGTCTCCTGGAGATAATATATTGTTGTGTCATGCTATTGTATCCAGTTTGCCATTCTATGTCTTTTCAGTGGGGCATGTAGTCTATTCATGTTCAGACTAATTATTGAGATGTGAAAGTTTTTCCCTGTCATACGGTTTTTATAGAGTTTGTCATTGTTTGTTTATTTGTTTGTTGGTTTTCTTTTGATTATGGGGTTGATACATATGTGTGTCTTCAATACTTTTCCTGCACTTTTGGGAAGATAATGGCCATTCTTCTTTTTTCTTTTCTGTGTTTAATACTTTCTTAAGCATTTCTGGAGGCAGCATAAACTCTTAGGGACATCTAGGAAAGGTTTAAATTCTCTGTAATAATGAAGCTTAGTTTAGTTTGGTAGAAAATTCTTGGTTGGAATTGTTTATCTTTGAGAACTTTGAAGAGTGGACTCCAGTCTCTTCTAACTTTTAGTGTTTCTGTAGATAAAAATCTCCTGCTATTCTAATTGGTCTTCCCAGTAGGAAGTCTGAGCTTTCTCATCTGCTGCCTTTAGGATTTTTTTCTTTTATACCTACTTTGTGTAAGTGAATTACAATGTGTCTAGGAATTGATCTTCTCACTTGATGTCTTACAGAGGTTCTCTGAATCTATTGTGTTTGAAAGGTCACATCTCTCATGAGATGAGGGAAGTTTTCTTGGATAATTTCATGGAATGTTTGGTCCAGGGTGATCTCTGTCTCTCTGCCTCAGAAGTGCCAATTAATCATATGTTCAACCTCTTGCTATAAATGCACATATCTTCCTATGTTTATAACAGTTATGTTAGTTACATATTTTGTTCCTCAAGCTATGAGATTCTTTTTTCTGCTTGGTTGATTCTGCTCTCCATGCTCTTCAGTTATTTATTTCATTTGCTGTAATCTTTGTTGTCATCATCTCAGTTATCAACTCCTTCATTCTTTCCTCTTATCTCACCTCATTTGTATTCATTCTCTCTATTAATATCTTGTTATCTGGGTTTGTGGTTTGAGATAAGTTGTTCTGGGGACTCTTCATTGTTAGAGTTCCAAAGCCGGTATTTTCATTTGCTGTCTTCCCAGAATCCTGGATGGAGCCTGTGGTGCTCCTTTGGCTCTTCTTCATGTTATGGTTTTCTTTCATGTTTTCCCCTCTTCTTTAATTCCATTGCTCAGTGATAGGTAAGATAGCTTTCACTTCTGTTTGCTCAATCCCTTATAATTTCCTATGTAGATCCTCTGGATTTGTTTGATTTTGAAGCTGGACTAGGGATGGGTGACTGTGCTTTTTGCAGTTTTGAGATCTGATTAAGGTATGATGGGGAGAGCTGTGGTTCAGAATTTAACTGCAGATCATTGTATCCTCTGACAGGTGTTTGGTTCCTTTGGAACCCACTTCCCATCACTTTACAATCTGTCCATGTGGTGGGTGCATATGTATGCCCCGTGAAAGCAAAATGAGAATAGAAAAAGAAAAAGAACAGACAAAGGAAGAAGGGAGACAAAAGGAAGAGAGAAGAAGGAGGAGGAAAATAGACAGGCACACCAACTAGTGAATAAACAAAGAAACAAAAACAACAAAAAAGAAAAATATATGAACAAATATATAAACAGAAAAACTTGATGATGCACTTGCCCTCAAACATACCCTTAACCAAGCAGATAAACTAAAAACAACAACAACCAAAGTACAAAAATATAAACAAAAACAGAAAGAAAGAAAGAAAGAAAGAAAGAAAGAAAGAAAGAAAGAAAGAAAGAAAGAAAGAATTCCTCTATTGACATTTGACAAACTTCAGGTTTCTTTCCCAAACACTGCTGCTACTTTTGACTGCCACTACAGTAGGGAGCAGGTTCTGATCTCCAGCCCCTCCCTTCCACTCTCGGTGCAAGTTGATCAGGTTCTTTAAGTGTGGGTCAGATGACTCATGGACTGCTGTGGGAAGAAGATGAATTAGACCTGGAGTACCCCAACTCTTCCACTGCTGCTGCTGCCATATTTTCCACTCATAACAGATGTGTCTCTGCCTGGTCCAGTTTGGGGGTGGGGCACCTGTTTCTTCATGTCTGTTCCTGAAAATTTCTCTCTGAGCCAGCAACTGTTGACACCAGAGAGGTGCAGAGATTGGGCAGACCAACACATGTCTCTGCCTGGTTCTGGAACAGATAAAATGGTGGCAGTCAAGTCTCCTCACTGGCAGCAGGGTTCAGCTCCAGATTTATTGCCACAGATTCTCCACAGTCTCCACTTCCAGTGCCCAGCCTGCTGCCACAGGTGGTGGCTTGGGCCAGGTGCCAGTTGCTGAAGAACAACTGATCATTATGACCTCCTCCCAAGAGATCTCCAAGAATGGCAGATGGTCCTATGCAATAGGGACTCTGATCTCAGGGCAGTGGTGAGTTGCAGCTACCTCTGGAGGGGAGCTCCAGGTGCTGGATCCTGAGTGTTCCCTCAGACAGAGTTTTCAGTCACCCACTTGCACACACCCCACTCAGGCAATCTGTCTTTATGAACATTCACCTTTGAAGAGACTCACACTCTTACTACTTCTATCACCATCCTCACTCTACTAGTTCTCACTTTTAATGTATTTATATTTTTGTCTCTAAATTGAGCCTCTTGTAGACAGTTGATAGTTGAATCATGTTTGTTATCCATTCTCTCAATCTCCGTCTTCTCATTGGAGAGTTTAATCTACATATATTTAAAGTAATTATTGACAAGAAATAATTTTAATGTCATCTTGTTTTTTTTTATGTTCCTTATAGCTATTGTGTTCTCCATTTTCTAAAATTCTGCATTCTTTAGTATTTAATTGATTTTCTAATAGTTAAAGAGTTAACTTGCTTATTTTCTTTTGTATATGTTTTACATTTATTTTATTTGCAACTACCATGGGAATTATATTTAACATCCTAAAGTTCCAACACCCTAATTTTAATTCATATGAGGTTTGAAAGGTGCCTATAGAAACCTAGAAGAATCTTAGCATATTCTTTAGTCTTTTTGCCTCAGTATAGTGATTAGCAAGCATTCAGACATTCTACTGCAGGACAAACAGCAGCCTATCCCATCGCCCTAGGCCAATCTCCTTCAGATACAAGATCAGAACAGCCCAAACAACCACCCCACCTTTGGTCAAGGAATTTATGAATTGCAGATGTCTAACAAGTCTCTTGCAAGAATCACTCCCCACCAGGGCTAACCTACCTGACACAAAGAAGCCCCACCATGGCAGCAATCATGTGACTAAACCACCCATCTGCCTGTTGTCTATCACCTGACATCATCAGTACCTGCACTTGCCTGCCCCTTTGTGATGACATGGAAACAGAACACCACTCAATCACCTTAATGATCCTCCCCTGTCTAGGGGAATGGTTAAAAGGACTCAACCACAAGCAACCAGAAGCCATTGCCTTCCTAGAGTCTGGAAGTAGGGCGACAGCCATGGCTCATGCTCTTTGAGCCATGGCTGTCGCCATACTTCCTGACTTTGGTTCCCCTCCCCCACCTTGGGGAGGTGAATCTTCTTTCTTCCTTCTCTTTCTCTCTCTAACTTACTCCCCCCACCCACCTTGGGGAGGTGAATCTTCTTTCTTTCTTCTCTTTCTCTCTCTAACTTAATTTTTTTTTTTTGAGTTAGAGTCTCACTCTGTTGCCCAGACTGGAGTGCAGTGGCCACCCACAGCCACCGCAGCCTCTACTTGCTGGGCTCCGGCGATCCTTCCATCTCAGCCTTCCAAGTAGCCAAAATTATAGGCATGCGCTACCATGCCCGGTTGATTTTTTGATTTATTGTAGAGATGAGGTCTCGCTGCCCAGGTGGGTCTCAAACCCACAGGCTCAGGCAATCCACTCACCTCAGCCTCCCAAAGTTGTGGGATTACAGGCTGAGCCACCGAGCCCGGCTTCTAACTTACTTTTAAATAAACTTTTCTTTCTTAACCTTTTTGTGTGTCTCAATTCTTTGCAATTTACTTAGATCTCTGGGTTGCCAGAGTACATCTCTGACTTGCCAGCCCCAGCAGTGCTGCACGCCTCATCTCACCTTTCCACCCTCACCCCGTCTGTCCATACCCTAACATTTTTGGAGGTCCCATTAAGATCTCTCTCTCTTTCTTATTTTCTAACTGGTGACCCTCTGTGGACTGTGTTGGAACCTGGTGGCAGTTAAAGGCTCTGACTGAGGCTACACTTCAGTGTGCTGAAAGGATCCAGGGAAAAACATCAGACCGCTGTGGCCTGACTGGGTGAGGGACTAAGGTTAACTCTTTGCTTCCTTCTAGCCAAGATTTCTGAGTTTCCCCATGGACTGGGCTGGATCTTGGAGGACAATTGATGGTCTCTGCTTAGGGCTACTCGCTAGGGAGGCAAGAATGTCCCCGAAGGAAAGTTCAGACCACCAGCGCCCATAAGGGTGGGTGACAAAGTGGTTGGTTTCTTACTCTTTTACTTTCTGGCTGGCGAAGTAACTCCACAAAGGACCTTGAAACTCCAACAGCTATGGTACACCTTTCTACGCCTTTGGTGAGTCATCCCCTTTTTTTTCATCCACATACACATATTTGAATGCGCGTTCTTGGACCGTCCTTTGTTCAGATGAATTTCTGGGTGTCTATAAAGCCCAGAAACATCCATGATACCAAAAGCCCATTCCAATAGTACCCCTATTTCCTTTTGTGCGCTCTTGGTCATCCATTTGGATGACTTTATGGGTGTTTTATAAGGCCCAGAAACATCCATGATACCAAGAGCCCATCCCTGTCCTTTTACTACAATACTGCTTTGTCAGCCCACCTTGTCCCAGCTGACATTTTCTTCTGGTGGACAAGTAGGGGGGAATTTCTTTTATTACAGTACTGCTTTGCAACCCCAGCACTGGCTCCGGCCCACTTTGCCCCAGCTGATTTTTTCATCTGGTGAACAAGTATGGGGAAATTCCACAATATAAGATATTCAAGCCTTTTATGAGTTAGCTTGCCACCCAGATGTCTGTTCTTCTTGCCGCATTTCTGTGTTGGCTTCCCAGAACCCATTGCCCATAGACTCATCAGAGGATACTGATCCTGCTGACTGAGCCACTCTCTTCCTCAAAAGAGTATTCACCTCCTTCCTCCTCTCCTGTTCCTTCTACAACTCTGATTCCTGCTTACCCTCTAACTCAAATGCTAACCCAGTTGGTTTAACTTCTCTAATCTCTCTTATAGTCTGCTTTTGCTATTCCACTCTCCATCAGTTTCTCTTCCTTCTCTTCCTTCACCTTAACCTGTGGAGGAGGGGCTGGCATCTCTGGCTGGGGCACCAGCCCCCAGTCTTTCTCTTTTGTCTTTGGAGGAGGGGCTAGTGCCAAAGGCCATGGCACCTAACCCCAGACTCCAGCCTTCTCACCCTCCTTCCCCCCCCACTTGATAACCCCCTGGTACAGCCCTACTAGCTGCAACAAGTCACCACCCCCACGTGTACTTGGAAAGCCCATTCAAGTTTCCACATGGCTTAATAGGTCTCTTCTCAAGGGGGTGGCTGGGACAAAAGGATATTAAAATTCTTCTTTGTTGTTTTCTTATGATAAATTTCTCTCAAGTTATATCTAAACTGGGATTATATCAACCTTCTTCCCAGATGAAAGTAAAGGGATCATATAAATTAATCCTGTTAGTAACTACAAAAAAGGTATTATTAAGCAGGTTAACTATAACAAAATAAAGAGGGTTTTAAAGACCAGATAAAAATCCAGCAATGTTTCTAAGTCACCTCTCTGAGACATTGCAGAAGTTTACTAATATTGATTTAAACTCTGGAGGGACAAGTTCTTGTGGCTATGTATTTCATTTCCCAGTCAGCAACAGATATTAGGTGCAAACTCCAAAAATTAGAGAAGGGCCCACAAACCCCTCAACTAGAACTATTGGACATGACCTTTAAAGTCTTTAACAACTGGGAGGAGGAAAAAATGCAGGACTACAAACTTAAGTGGGAAGTGTTTCAGCTTTTATCTACTGCTTTAGCAGAAAGAGCTACCACTGATAATCTTCCACCCCAGACAGTCAATCACAGAAGGTGAACACAGCCCGCTTCCCAGGTTTGTTTCCAATGCCTTCAAAATGGGCATATGGCCAAAGATTGTCAAGCTCTGCCACTGGCAAAACCCTGTCCCAAATGCAAACTGCATGGACATTGGGCTTATGATTACCTCGTTCGCCTAGTTGGAGGAAAGCACATGACCCAGAGGCTTGCTGCAAATGAGGGACATTGGGCACCTTGCAAGATCTCAGAAGGGGATCTCTTGGGCTTGCTCAAGTTGGATTGGCTCACCCCTGTCTTGGTAGCTCTAATGTCTTCAGAACAAACTATTAAACCAACCGAGCCTAGGATGAAAATATCAGCAGCTGGTAGGGTTATATATCATTTGTTATTTGTACGGGGGCAACATGCTCAACTCTACTTGAATTTCCCAGTCCACTCCTTCCTTCACCCCTTTTGGTTGTGGGGTACAGTGCATTAAATCCAGGTCCCTCACTATGCCATTACTTCCATGTGTTCTGGGAGATAAAATATTTCAACACTCCTTCCTTGTTATGCCAATGTGTCCAGCTTCATTATTGGGAAGGGACATTATGACAAAAATTGGAACTCATATTCTTTACCCTGAGCCATCACCACTGTGCTTTTTGGGTGCCTTTTGTTTAGCTTTGGATTCCCCTAATAGTTCTATGTTGGATCCTATCCAAGCCCTTCCACTGCATCTAAACTTATTGCTTTGGTTAGAGCTCTGAGGTTAGGAAAAGTGTAAAGAAAGTTGCTGATATGAGGTATGTTTTGGGTAAGAAAGGATAAAGGAAAGAGAAATAATTTTGTATAGGAAAGAATCTTGTATGGTACATTTTTGTTCTATAATAGAATGGCTGGTTATTTAAGGAAAGTATAGAACAAAAATAGAAGGTTCAAGCATGTCGAAAAATTGTATGAATATATTGAATATAGTAGGTGAAAGTTTGTGAAAAGAAGTGAAAGGAATTCTATAAACACTTGAGGCTACAAAAAAGGTTCTATAAATTTACCATTAATATCAAGTACGCTAATGCTAGTCCAAAATGCTACTCAAAGACCAAAACATGAGCTTCTTAATTACTCAAAGACCAAAACAGAATAATTTTCTCCTGTAAAAAACAGAGGGGGGAAGAAAGAGACAAAATTTAACTAGCTCTCCCCTGCTGTCTTTGTTACAAAAGAGTGAGGATTTTTTTCTCCCCCACTGTCCTTGTTACAAAAAAAGCGAAATCTTTTTTTCCCTCCCCCACTGTCTTTATCACAAAAAAATGAGGATTTTTTTCTTTTCAAAATATCTGGACTATCATTTTGGCTAAATAAGTGACTTTTACAATAACTACTGTGATCTTGTGTTACATTATGCTGTTATAAATTTTAATTCCTTAACTCAAGTTCTTGATTCAGTCTCTCTATGGAGAAATGAAGCAAGCTCCAGGAACCACACCTACCCCACTCCCTTCTGAATTGCCAGAAGACCAGGTGAATTAATTTCACTAACAGCACTGCCAAATTGCTAACGAACTTTAATATCTCCTTCTAGACACAAGGATTACCATCCAACATAGGATGAATGACAAAATAACCTGGGCTTCACCCTCTAGCATATCAATCATTGTAAAGTATATCAGACCTATTATAAAAAAAAAACAAAGGAAACTTTTCTCTTGCTAATGTTTACCTGTTTTGAATTCTCAATTTAAGCTACAACCTAACTACATGTCTCTAATGATTTCAATTTTTATTTCTTCAGACTTTGTCAAAGTGGCTGTATTTCCTTGTTAGAGTACAACTATAGATAACTTACAAAGGAATATTTCAACTTATGTTAATAAACATATACAATTTACTGAACTTTCACTTTTCCAACATTGTTTTTTGGGACAGTAGCCTTTTTCATCACCGTTTGCCTAATAATTTTTGCCTATGCTCTCGTTTGATGTTTTATTAGATCCAAATAGCATTTGCTTAAGATCCTGACATTTCCTATTCATGCCCTTGGAAATAAATAGGTAGAGACATTGCTACGGCCCCATCTCAGCAGGAAGTAGATACAGAAGAAAGATCTTTGCCCTGTTTTCCCAGGATCATAAGAATATTTCTAAGAGCAGGAGTGGGGAATGAAAGGTGCCTATAGAAACCTAGAAGAATCTTAGCGTATTCTTTAGTCTTTCTGCCTCAGCATAACAATTAGCAAGCATTCAGACATTCTACTGCAGGACAAACAGCAGCCTATCCCATCCCTCCTAGGCAAGTCTCCTTCAGATACAAGATCAGGACAACCCAAATGACCACCCTGCCTTAGGTCAAGGAATTTGTGAATTGCAGATGTCTAACAAGTCTCTTGCAGGAATCACTCCCCCCCCCCAGGGTTAACCTACCTGACACAAAGAAGCCCCACCATGGCAGCAATCATGTGACTAACCCACCCATCTGCCTGCTGTCCATTACCTGACATCATCAGTACCTGCACTTGCCCACCCCTTTGTGATGACATGGAAGCAGACCACCACCCAATTGTTGGGAGCCGGCCACGGAGGCCCACTGAGCGTTAGGGATCAAGGTCCTCCCCCATCTAGGAGAATGGTTAAAAGGACTCAACCACAAGCAACCAGGAACCATTGCCTTCCTAGAGTCTGGTGTGGCCATGTGCTCTTTGAGCCATGGCTGTCGCCATGCTTCCTGGCTTTGGTCCCCCTCCTCCACCTTGAGGAGGTGAATCTTCTTTCTTCCTTCTCTTTCTCTCTCTAACTTACTTTTAAATAAACTTTTGTGTGGGTCTTGCTCCCACTAAGGTGTAAGGTTTCCTGAAGGAGAGATGAAATAGGCAAAAGATGGAACTTATGACAAAATGATATACTTGAACACCTGCTTGCAGGACAGATGTCATTCTTTATTAGTTAACAGAAAGCTTTTATACCATTCATAAAGGGGCAAGACAAAGAAAATTCCTTCCCATACATATCCTTTAAAAGTTGCCACCATCTAGTGGTCTTGGAAGCAACAAACAAGCCAAGAACACTATATGCTTTCAGTCAATGAGTCTTTTGCATAAAGCCAAAAATGATAGATTTAGTCCACCAAAGTCCCAAATTACAGTCCTTGAAATGTCTCAAGAAAGTTTCCAAGTGCACATTTCTCCACATATCAGGAGTTTTCTCTCTGGGGCTTCTATGACCTTCACAGCTTCGTAATCATCTTTCTTGTCCAGGTGACTTCGTTACTTTTCTCTTATCCTGCAGTGCTAATTTCTAAAGAAAACTCAAAAAGAAGATTTTAGTGATGTTTCCCAGACCTCCAAGGTTGCTTTCTGTATTTAGTTAATTTATCATTAAAGTTTCCAATTAGTATATTATGAATTCAGTGAAAACTCACTCTATAAACATTAACTTAAAATTTTAACTATTGAATTAAAAACCTTAATAATTAATCTTCATCCTAAGTCTGTGAAAACAGTGTTATAAATCACCTACATTACTCCTAGATAAGTGTTAGAACTTATAATGAATTCATAACGAACTTACTATAAACTTGTGCTTCTAAAAAACCTTATGTCTAAACACTAAACTACATATTTCTAAATCAAATAAGGAGAGAATATACTTATATCATTTTTTACTCAAGGAATATCTAGTAACTTATAACCAAGTGAAAGAAAGCATTCTTGATGTGCCTCAGAGTTTAACCATTGCATATGTTAGAAACGGCCAAACAGCATAGTGGGAAATGGAAAAATGAACCATGACATTCTCAGGTTAGCTGTGAGTATTTCACATAAACATGTTGTTTTCTTCATGCTTGACTGTACAGAATTCTTCAGCCATACCAACAGCAAAGAGGGAAGAGAGAATGGCCTCAGCTGCCCGGACTCGCTTTGCGGTTGGGGTTCCTCAGCACACCTGGACTTTGTCAATCAGGTGGGCCTCCAAGGCTGGCTCCCAACAAACTTTTCTTTCTTAATCTTTTTTGTCACAATTCTTTGCAATTTACTCAGATCTCTGGGTTCCCAGTGCGCACCTCTGGGTTGCCAGCCCTGGCAGTGCTGTGCGCCTCGCATTGCCTCTCCACTCTCACCCGGTCCATTAGTACCCTAAGAAGGTTTGCTTCTATAACATACAAAATTTTCTTTCTTTAATAGCTCTGTTCCCACCCTGCCAGGTTTTGACTTCACACAATTTCATGTTTATACATTATGTTTTTAAAACATAAATGAATAATTTGTCTACTTGCTTTGGTCTATGAAGTTACGCAGAAAACAAAAGGTGAAATTATAAACCATGTTGCAAATGCACTAAATTTTAGACTAAAGTTTTTTAGTCTTTAAAATCATGTATAAAGCAAAAAAATAATAATAATTACAAGCCATTGTTACAATTATGCTATCTTTTATAAATTGCCCTGTATTTACCTGTATTGAGATATGTGTTTCTTTATACAGTTTTTAATTACTACATAATGTCATGTCATTTTATTTTAGCCTGAAGATCTTCTTTAGCATTATCTTGCAGAACAGTTCTATTGGATATGAACCCTTTTCAGCGTCTGTTATCTAGGAATATATCCAGATTTTCCTCATTTTTGGAGGACAATTTTGCTAGGTATAGTATTCTTGGTTGATGTTTTTTTTTTCCACTTTAAATATATCAGCCCACTACCTTCTGATCTTCAAAGTTTCTGGTGAAAAATCTATATATATACTGTCTTATTGAGAAATTCTTGCATGAATTGCTTTTCTCTTGATGTTTTCAAAATTCTCTATCTTTCAAAAGTTTGTTTACCATGTGGATCTCTTTAAGTTTATCATAGTTGGGGTTTGTTAAGCTTATTGGATGTTAATAGTCATATATTTTATCAATTTGAGGTGTTTTCAGGCATTATTTACTTAAATATTCTCTCTGTTCCTTTCTCTTTCTCTTCTCTCCTTCTGGGATTTCCATAATGCATTGGCCAGTTTTCTTGATAGTATACCACAGGTCCCTTCAGCTCTGTTCATGTTCTTCAATCTTTTTTCTCTTTCTGTTCCTCAGACTCAACAATTTCAGTTGTCCTATGTTTGTATTTTCTAATGTTTCTTTTTTACTTCTCATATTTGCTTTTGAATTCTTCTAGTGAATTTTTAATTTTAGTTACTATTATTTTTAGCTCTAGAATTTATTTTGAATTTATTTTTAGATTTTCTGTCTTTTTATCAATAGTTATATTTGTTTATGCATCATTTTTCTTGCTGTTTTTCACAACTTTCTTTAGTTATTTGAGCATCTTTAAGACAGATGTCTTAACGTCTTGATCTAGCATAAATGTCATGAAGTCTCAACATTTAGGGAAAGTTTCTCTTGTTTTCTTTCCCTTTAAATGTGCTGCACTTTTTGTTTATTTTACTGCCTTATGAAGGTTTTATTTGAAAATAAACATTTGAATCTAGTAGTGTGGTAACTCTTGAAATCATTTTTTCCTGGTATGCAAAAGTTTTCTTTCATCTATTATTATGCATATTATTATTATTGTTTCTTGTTGTGGGTTGTCTTTTTTGCCCAGGATCAGCATGAGGTATGAGGTAAAGGTCTTCTCAGGTGTTTTCTTTGCCTGTAGCTTTTGCATGCATTTTCATTTTCTAGTTTTTCTCACATGTGCAGGTACTTTTGACGGTCCTATTCTTTAATATCTACTTTTCAAAAGAGGAAAAAGATAAAAACAAAGAGGGTGATGGTCCTTTATATTCTGTGAAAGTCACTTTACACAGGGAGAGGGACTTGGAACAATGAAAAGACATGCAACAATAGTGAGCACTCAACTCTTTGATGGCCCCTTTATGATCAGAAGCAGCAATCAGTAATCAGAGCACAGATTCCTGATCTGGAGGAAAGGTTCTTTTTGCCCACTCTGGCCTCTACAAGCTAAGAAACACATGCACAGAAGCCTTGCATGAGAATGGGGGCCGAGGCTGAGGTAGTTGTTACTGTGCTGAAAAATGACAATAACCAAAATCATTCACAGTTTACCAATCAATCCTCCCCTGGAAGTCACAAGTTTTTAATATTATCAAGAGTTTTAAAATACTTACAAAATCTATTAGTTAAATTGTGTCTAGGTTGGAAGGCAGATTCCAAAATCTTCTTACTCTGTCATTTTCCCAGAATCCTTCCAAATGTTATTTCTCTTTCATTGTTAAGTAGGATTTCATAAGTTTGTGTTCATATATATAAGTATATATATACTATCTTTGTCTTCTTTTGGTATTAGGGTAATACTGTGCTCTCAAAATGAGTTGTGAAGTATTTTCTTAACTCTATACCCTGGAACTTATCTTTTAAAAAATAAGATATAATTGTCCAGTGAAATTTGATACCTCTATCCTTGAATATAGCAATGAGTTATTTTAAATGTAATCTGATACTTAAAATATCTAGATTAATTCTGATTTTGTTATTATTTTTGTTTTCACTTGGCATTTGATTATTTTCTCTTGACACTAATATGTCTGATAATTTTGACAAAGTGCTAAATTTGTGCATGAATAAATGATGGTAATAATTTAAAACCTATTTACTTAAGGAAGAATATTTCACTTTGCAGCAGCAGGGATATATTTTTGTACCATTTTAGCCCCCTTTTTTTTAGTCTTTAATTTGGTCTTTGAGAAGACTTTCCATCCATATTTATTTCTGAGGTTTACCCCTTTCATAGTCCAAACTGGAAGTTTAACTAACGTGTTAGGTAGGACCTCTCTAATTTAACTGAAAATTCCATTTGTTAAATGCCAGATCCATTGAGATTCTTAAATATTTACCTTGTTTCCCAGTCTTTTAGCCATTCAGCCTCCTTCTTCTAAGTCTGCTTTTTTTCATTCCAGCATCTTTGTTGTTCCTGTCCTCACTACTTTGGCAACCCATAATTCAATGTTATATTTTCTTATTCCTTAATAATATGAATGTGGGTAGAACTCAGGTGAGATACACAACCTCTTAACTTCTACACTTTACCTTGTCTCATCACTGTCTTCAATCTAAGCTTTTTCTACATAAGAAATGCCTAGAGGGGAAAGGGGCTATAGATTGTTAACTCCCCTTTATTTTTTCTCTCTTAGATCATATCATTTCAAGTACTGACTGCCATAGTCAATTTCCAATGCTGTCAAATAGATGTTATTGTACTTTTGTCAAGTATGTTAAATTGATTGTTCTAAAATAGACCACAGCATCATTACTAAAACAGAAATAATTCTGAATAGAAGAAAACAAGGCTATGACCCTAAGAAAAGAACATTAGAAATAAGACCTTTCTTTCTCATTAAAAAAATGAGATATTAAAAAAGGTACAGTCTCAGCCTGAGGTAATTTTAAAAATTAAATAAATCTTTCCATTAACAAAGGGAATTGTCTCTGGTACCAGATTTGAGGATTCTGAGATTTTAAAAACAATTCCCTGCCCTTACTTTGGATAGAGTCAAGTGAACCAAAAGCTGATACACTAACTTTACGTTATCTAAATTTGGTAGTTTGTCTTCATGATTCAATCTATTAAGACCAGATTCCCTTCATTGCTCATTCAGTAGCAAATATGTGTTTGTATCCTCCTCTTCAGAGTCAAAATTCTATTTCCTTTTATGAAAGCAAAAAAGTTATCTAATGGTAACAGATACCTTTGCTAAACCTAACTTGTGTTACATGCCAAATAAATATTTGTATCATAACTCAGAGTCTACTAATATAGAGAGATAATTAAAAACTGATTTATTATAATATTTCCCAATAGATAAAGCATAGAAGATTAACATTAAAGAGAAAGAGGAAATTTACTGAAATTTAAGAAGAAGAGCTAAACAGACTCATGATGAGAAATGAAACTCAAAAACTTTGGTTGGTATTTGACATGTGGGTTAAAATGTCATTAACTATATGCAAATATTGTGAAGGATAACACAGGTATTATTCATGAATATGGTTAAAATTCAACAAAAAACTGCATAGACTTATTATACATAAATGTAATAGGGAAGATTAAATATCTGTAGTGTTTACAATGAAGTAAAATTATAGGCTTAGAATTGTCCTCAAACTCAACAATATGAGTAAACTTTTCTTAATTTACTTTAAAAATATTTGAATCCAGATACCTAATTTGATGTTCCAGAGGAAAGTTTTGCCTCAGTCATTCTTAGAATAGCCACCATAATCCCAGGGGTTGTGCTATGGCTGTAGAAACTTACAGCGTCAAGATACCAGTAGGGAGAAGAAGGCCAGTTAAGGGTACTAACATTGATCATAAATCTACACATGAGTTCACTGTTGTAGGTTCTCCTGTGGTCCCATCAGGATTTGCTGTTCTCTGTGACTTCTGAACTGTACTTGGGCTTTAGAAAACTTTGATGAGGCAACCTAAGATTTTATCTCCCTAAATATACTACATAGTCCTTTAAAAAATTTTTGATTCTAAGTCCCTTTTGCTCTTTCTCACTCTTTTCTCCTAGCTACCACCTGAGAATTTCTTTCCAGTTACGATCATTATCTGAATTTTAAAGTCTGCTCTTTCTAGTGCATATATCCAATGTGCTTTGCCTCTGCCTAAAAATTCCCTTTCCCAAAAAGAACCCAAAAGCTGTAAAGACTCTATCTTTTGCTAGCCTCAAATATTTCTTTTTGAGAGAATGTGTCTTTCTCTGGGAGTGAAGAAGAATGAGGAGAAAAAAAAGGAAGAAAAATAAGGTTAAATGCTCATTTATGTGACGTTTTACCGACTCAACTACTACAGAATGCTATATTGCTTCACAATGTAGAGAAAAAAGGAAGAGAGGCACTGAGTATTAGCATTAGATATGAAGTTTGATGTTTAATGACAGATATTTTGAGAATTCTGAAGTATAAAGTTGAACCACAGGCAATTTCTCTCTCTTTTTTTTTTTTTTTTGAGTTGGAGTCTCATTCTGTCACCCAGACTGGAGTGCAGTGGCCGCTCCCGGCCACCGCATCCTCGCCTGCTTGGGCTCCGGCGATCCTTTCCGCCTCAGCCTTCCAAGTAGCTGGAACTACAGGCGTGCTACCACACCC
>NW_007079188.1:155979-160062 GCF_000164805.1 Carlito syrichta | reverse complement strand
ACTCACCTCAGCCTCCCAAAGGCGCGAGATTACAGGCTGAGCCACCGAGCCCGGCTGCAATTTATCTTTTTAATGTGTCTTCACTTTTTTGATTGCTTATTAATGTTTTTTAACAATTCTCCATGTAAGGGTTGCCTCACTCAGAATGCTATACTGAAAATGACCCAAAAATAAGTCATAAAAAGTCAATTTTACTTTATAATGTTACAATATGTATTTATGTTTATGTTAGCCATTTGATATATAGTATACATAAATCTCTCAATAGCATCATTATAAATACAGTTGTACTTCCTTTAATAATTGTGCTGTACAATGTGGGCACCTGAGTATAAATTCACTATGATACCGCAATGAGAAACATCATTTTTCCCATGTAGGAAAAACGTTGATGCAAAGACGTCCTCAAGTAGATAAGGAAATGCTCATGACACTCAATTTTGAAACAAATCTCTAGTGGGTTTGTAGAGCACTTCGAAAGTTAAAAATCTCTTTAATGTGTCCTATAGATTACTGTTGGTTTCCTATAGACTTGTTCTATGTCTGAAGGTAAAAAGTCAGACAGTTAGAAAGGTATGGAGGACTTCTTGTGTAGGACTTCTTCTTCTTTTTGTTTTTAAAAAACAAACACAATAACAAATAATGCTCAGTTATATTGATATTCAATGCAATACAACAAATTGAAATGTATGTGAGTTTAATATACAGACTTTAGAAATTAATATTTATAATAATATGTACAAATAATGGTAACTATTTTTGTTGAACTCTTACATTACTAAGCAAATTAAAACCAAAATTTAATTTTTAGGATTTTGAGGAGATCATTCTGCCAGTCATTATCTTTCAATTAACCTTAAAGAAGATAAGTATTTTGCTTATTTCTTTTAAAGACTGGCTTTCTATCCCACCTAGTATAGGTACAGACCTTCCAGTTAATCTACTTTTCTAAGAATTTACTTAATTTTCTATAGCAATTTCTTTACTCCTTTAGTCTCATGTCATTCCTAGAATCCTAGCTAGTGTTTAGCTGACATATAAAATATGACCAAACCCTTTAATGATTTCTGCATACTTTTCTTTAGCAACTCACTTGTACTACTTTGTAATCACCATTTAGCCATTTCTTGCTATTTGTTCAGTAAATGTTTACAAAATGTCACTGACTTGTTCAAGATATTAGGTTTTAAAAAAATCACAATTGCTACTCAGGGTGTGGTGGCCCATGCCTGTGATCCCAGTACTTTGGGATGCCAAAGCAGGATTACTTGAGTCTAGGAGTTCAAAATCAGCCTAAGCAACATAGTGAGAACTCACTCTACAAAAAAAATTAAAAAAAAATTAACCAAGAGTGATTGTTGTAACCTGTAGTCCAAGCTACTCAGGAGACTGAAGCAGAAGGATCGCCTGAATCCAGGAAGTCAAGGCTGTGGTAAGCCATGATCATGCCACTGCACTCCAGCCTGAGCAACAGAGTGTGACTCTGACTTAAAAAAAAAAAAAAAAAGGTACAATTATATATATTATATATATTATACCTTTTACAGATTACATTAATGGTCTCCATATTTTAATTACATTAATGGTCTCCATTCTTACATTAATGGCTTCACTCTTTTCTATTCATTTTTCTGTTCTATCCTATTGCTAAGCCTGTATCTTTGCAATTCCTTCACAAAGGAGACAGAATGCATTTCACCCCTGACTGCTGTGGTTTGTTTTGGACATTAAATTAAGTCTCCTTGTCCTTTTGCACTTTGAGTCTCTCATAACCATAAAAGTGGCATAACCAGGCTAACTGACTCATGCCAGGGAAGGATGAAAAACTTGTAGCATAGAGATGAATCAGACCATCAACACAGATTTGGTCCGCTGATGACCAACAGAGGTCAGCAGAAGTGTAGACTAGTCCAGTCTCGATCAACTTAACTCCATGGATACATAAGCAATAATATTTATTGTTGTTTTAAGTAGATGAGTTTCAGTGTTGTTTATTATACTTTACCTATGGACATTTTATAGAATTGAATTAATTATAATTCTTATTTAATGATAAATTTGCATAATTGGCATGTATAAGGGTTGTTTAGTTTTTTGGCCAAGTATGAAAAATCGACAGTAATTTACTGTTATGAATTATATTATGAAAGGTGTGTAATAAACATATTATAAATATACACATTCATATGTGCATGAATGAAGCTGTGAAATATCTAAATTCTATTTATTTTAATGTGTTGTTTCAATAAAATAAAACATCTCAGCAATGTTCAAATATCTCTGATTGCTTCAATATATTAATAACCTATTCAAATGAGGATCCAAGCAAATATATTTGAATCTGTATATTGAAAATGGTTGATATAAATGACTACCCAATATAAACTTTGTTTTAAAATAAAAAGTGAACGTTTCTATCAACATTATTTAAAACTATAATATTTTTTACTTTATTTTCAAATTTTGTTATATTTTACATTATTTCATCTTTATGGTATATTGGCATAAGTAGATTCATACTGCTTTTATGATGCTTAAGTTATTTCCTCCTCCTTGTCATCATGCCAGCAATTTGATGTACACATAGGTTTTTCATTTTTTTCTGTTTTAGATATTTCTCTTTAAAATGTGCATTTTTAGTAATTATATAAATATTTAAATTGTTCCAAAGTTACATTCTTAAAAGTTTAGCTTTTACTACTGTCACTTCTACTCTTTTCCCCTGTAAGTTAAACATTTTTTTCCATTTTGTGTTAGCCTTCCTTTTATAATAAAAAAATTATTTCAAATGTTAAAAACAAAATTCTTATTATGACCCACTTCAGAGGGACATAGTCCATCCTCCATATCTCACTCATTAGAATATGTGTCAGTGTCATTTTTCCAGAATCTACAGGTTTCTTTTACTTCTCTCTGATAACAAACACTGAAATCATAAGCTAATTAACCAAGACATGGAGGATGACAAAGTCCTGGATCCTAGTGTGGCTGCACTAAAGCAGCTTACAACTTGGATTTTAAAAGAAATTTAGAAAGCACATACTGAAAAGATTGCCAGTGGCGTCAATGTCTGCTTGGAAACCTGCAGTCTTTTACCTACACCTGAATCCAAAGCGGTATCTGTTTCCTTGGTTCTTCAAAATTATTGTGGTGTGCATTGACCAAAACAGAGAAGAAAGTGTATTTTATGACTGTAGATCTGACCTCTCTCTAATCCCCTTTTCCCCAGATTTGTCTGGCTCTTTGCTTTTCTTGAGCTTCTCACACCAGAAGTCATAGGATAAAGATGATGTCTCACCATGTGACACTCCCATCTGTGTCCGTGCTGATCTTGAACTTCTTCCCAAAGCATTCTACTAATATATGCCTAGTCACTCAATTAGGATCTGCACAAATGCACTGTGCACTTCAGATTGTGACCATACATATAGCAAGCATCCAGGGGGAAACACTAGTTTCCAAAGGAGCCGAACCCCACCCCACGCCACCCCGTGCTGCTTGTGGCAATGGTTTGAATTACCCACCAAGATATAAGACACTTGGCAGCAATCTGTAACCTGACAGGCAAACTCAGGCACCTTGGGACTCTAGGGCACCTTAGCTACCTGTGAGAAGTACTACTGTATGTTCCTGTCCTCAAAGAGTCTGCTGACTTAGCCATCCCTTGCCCCCAGTCTAGCTCTATTATTATTAATATTTATTTTTATTTTTAGTTGGAGTCTCACTCTGCTGCCCATGCTGGAGTGCAGTGGCATGCACACGGTCACTGCAGCCTGGACCTGCTGAGCTTACTGATCCTTCTTCCTCAGCCTTCCATGTAGCTGGAACTACAGGTGCATACTACCATATGCAGCTTAATTTTTGATTTATTGTAGAGACAAGGTATCACCAAGTTGCCCAGGCCGGTCTCAAACCCCCGGGCTCAGGCAATCCTCTCACCTCTGCCCCCCAAAGTGCCGGGATTACAGGCTGAGCCACTGCGCCCGGCCTCTATTATTTTTTAAAGATGATAATACACTTTACTAAAATATTGATGTGTATTACAGCTGGTCAAGATTTTTTTTTTTTTTTTTATTGGGGTCT
>NW_007079188.1:142368-155959 GCF_000164805.1 Carlito syrichta | reverse complement strand
CTTCCACCTCAGCCTTCCAAGTATAGCTGGAAACTACAGGCGTGCGCTACCACGCCCAGCTAATTTTTTGATTTATTGTAGAGATGAGGTCTCGCCAAGTTGCCCAGGTGGGTCTCGAACCCGCGGGCTCAGGCAATCCATTCACCTCAGCCTCCCAAGGTGCGGGATTACAGGCTGAGCCACCGAGTCCAGCTGGAGTTCAAGATTTTTAAAGGGAATTTGGCTGGTAGGAGTCTAGGACTGCTGATTGGCTGATGATGTTTATGGGCGTGTTAAAGCTGTCTTCGTGTGGCAGAGCTAATTTCTGGGAGGTGCATCACAGGACTAGTGGAACCAACTTCCGGGTATGTATTTTGGACCTGCACGGGGTCTTGCATCCATCAGAGCCTGAAAAATATCTCAAACACCATTCTTAGTTTTCAGAGTAAAGTCCCATGACCATCAACTACAACCCCAGGAACAGTGAGCCATTATAGAGGTAGTTTAGGATGAAAGTATGTGTTAGGTGGGGTTTCCTGGAGATTGGAGCCATTTTTGTCCTTCAACCTCTGCTTTTGTCAAACTCAAGGTGATCTGTGCAGTCTTAAGTTCATTCTTTAAAAGAAAAATATGTTAATCAGTCTTTCAGGGTAGCTTCTCCCCTCCCCAAGTGTTAGGACATGAAGATAATCAATTATCCTCTATTGGCATGAAAGGAACTTAGAAACAATATATTTGTTAAATTCTAACCATAGTTGCAGGTTTTGGGTCTCTTCTACAGCTTTCACCCTGTGACCCAATATTAATTTTATATGGGCAGTTTCATATGTGATATATACATATATGTTAGTATGTAAATATGTGTACATATATGTATCTTTATAGAGCTAGATCTCTTTAATGAACAAGAGAAATAAACATAATTTGGAGACCACTCAGAATATTCTCCATTCTTTTTTAGAGCTGCATGGCATCCATTGTGTGGATCTATTGGGCCATATTCAATAAGATCCTGGTTGAATGGGCATTTGGGCAGTTCCAGTCTTATGCTATTATAAATCATTCTGCAACTTTATGCATACATTCATAACTTTATGCAAAAGTCATAACCATACTTTTTCATAAATTTTGTCAGTGTGTCTTTGAGATGGAATCCTGAGAGTAGAGTTGTTGAATCAAAGGGCATATATGTTTTAAATTTTTCTAGAATAGACAAATTCTCAAGAAAGTGTGCCTGCTTTCCCACAGACTCACCTACAGAGAGTTTTGTCAGTTTAACATTGCCAATCGATTGTTGAGGAAAATGGCATTCAACGAGGTCTCAATGGGCATTCCTCATATGAGGAGTAAAACTAAGCACATTTTGGTTTTACCTTACTATGCTTTCTTCTTTTTTTGCTTGTACAAATTTATGGGTACACGAGTAAATTTGTTATGTGTTTATGAAGCTTAGTGATCAAGTCATGATGATGAGTACAGTCTTCTTAGCCTGCTAGCACATGTTGAATTTACTTTTTTTTGTCTTACTGTATATTTGTACAATTTAATTCACTTTTTATGTCCTTCTCTGACCTCACTCACCCTTTTCGTTCTCTTATCTATTCCTCAACTCTTTACGTCTATGAGTTCATACTTTTTAAAAAAGTCTATAGGTAAGCGATAATATGCAATATTTGTCTTTCTGTTCCTGGCTTATTTTACTTAAGTTAAAGACCTCCAGTTCCGTGCATATTGTTAAAATGACTGACAAGATTTCTTTATTAATTTATGATTAAATAGTATTCCAGTGTGTGTGCATGTGTATGTGTGTGTGTGTGTGTGTGTGTGTGTGTATGTGTGTGTATCACATTTCATTTATACATTTATTAGTTGATGGACACTTACCTTGATTCCACATCTTGGTATTGTGAATATGAAAATCGGTCCAATTTCCATATAGTACTAATGATTATAGTTTGGTTTTATTTTGAATGAGCATAGAAATGAACCTCAGTCTTAAACTTGAAATTTACATTTCAGACTCCTACCTCTACCAAATACAAAAATTAACCTAAGATGGATTGGGGGAAAAAAAAGAAAGAAAAGAAACTTACATTTGTCTTATCTGAGTTTCTTTCTCAGAAAACTGCTCCTGAGACTGGTAGTATCAAAGAACTGAAATTAACCTGATGATTGCATCTAGACAATGAGATGCCAGTACCCTCCTTAATTCCTGTTACCAACTTATTTTTCTTACCTCTCCCTAATTCCTGTTTACCAACTATTCTTCCTTACCCATCCCTAACTTCTGTTTACCAACTCGTCTACCATAACCCTCCTAATTCCCTGTTTTCTAAATAGGTACCCTGCTATGTAAACCCCTGATTTCATTGGGACAGGGATATAGATTTGAAATGGAATCTCCTGTTTTCCTTGGCTAATCATCCAAATAAAAAGCCTTTCCTGGCAATACTTTTTGGCTCAGCCAATGGCTTTCTGTGCAGCAAGCAAAAGTACCTTGACTGAACCCCTGGCATTTCTATAACAAAAGAATGCTGCCATAAATATGCAACTATAGGTATCTTTTTGATATATTGATTTCTTTTTCTTTGGTAGATACATAGGAGGGGGACTGTTAGATTGAATGGTGAATGGAAATCTTTTTCTTTTTCTGAAATCTTCATACTGTTTTCCATAGTAGCTGCACATGTTTACGTTCCTACCAAGAGTTGAAATGTACAAGAAGAGTTCTCTTTTCTCCAAATCCTTGGCAATATTTGTTATATTTTGTCTTTTTAATAAAAGCCATTCTGACTGGGGTAAGATATTATCTCATTTTGTGTTTCTCCTTTCATTATACATGTTGCCCACTTTCCAATGGGTATATTAGTTTTAATATTTATGCCTAGAAGGTTTTTATTTATTAGGGATATTAACCCTTAGTCTATTTACAAATTTTGCCCCCAATGTAGATATTTTCATATATCATTAGTGGAGAATTGTTAATTTTTTTCCCCATTCATTCTTCCAGTGAATGTTATGGATGCTGATACTGTAGCCGTCAAATTATTAGTAACTGTAAGGTTTAACCAGTATTGATTCTAAGACTTGAAGTTAACTTGATGGTAATGATTGAATTTCATCCTAGCTAATATATAAATTGAAATTTTATGCCTTTTCTGAAAAAGAAGCTTTCTTGGTTCACTGTATATTACTACTTAAGTCCTTTCTTTCACTTATGTTTTTATCTCTAAAATATTTGAATATATGACATATTCACACAATTATTTGTGGAAATGGTCCTTCAAATCATGGATTTAGAAATATAGTGATAAAACAATATCATCGACTTAAAAAAAATAGTATCATCTTAAATTGTCATTTGAATCTGTTTTTATTGTATAAACTAGTTTTCAGGGGGGCGAATGACACAATAGGAATAACTTTTTCTTGTTTTATATGTGGGTTAAATATAATTAACATAAGTTCTACCCTCTTATAATTTTAAGTGTACAGCACAATGGTGTTAGCTATAAGCATAATACTGTATAGAAGATCTCTAGAACTTTTATCACAGCATTGTTCACAATAGCAAGAACATGGAAGCAACCAGGTTGGCCATTCAAAGAGGACTGGATAAAAAAAAATGTGGTACATATACACAATGGAATATACCACAGCCATATAGAAGAACAAAATCATGAACTTTGCAGCAACGTGAATGGACTTAAAGTCTATAATACTGAGTGATCTTTCACAGAAGCAAAGAACTGAGTATCACATGTTCTCAGTCATAAGTGGACCTTGAACAATTATCATAATACTATAAGAAAAGGATTGATAGTAGTCGGAAACTGCAGGAGCGTGGGGTGGGGTAAGGGGGTGGAATTGTCAGTGGTGAGAAACTACCTAGGGAAGGGGGGCACACCACATCAGCAAGGGTACCTGCACAATGAACATTTGCATACCTAACCCTGAATTGTACCCCACAGTTTTGAAATTTAAAAAAATTAAAAAATTAAAAAAAAAATCTCTAGAACTTACTCATCTTGCATAACTGAACTCTATACATATTGAGCCACAACTTCCCTGTTCCCCCTTTTTCCACCTCCTGGAAACCTCAATTCTATTTATGTTTCTATGATTCTCACTGTTTTAAATACCTTATATAAGTGGAATTATGTGATACTTGTCCTTCTGTATATAGTTTATTTCACTTAGCATATGTACTCCACGTTCATCCATATTTTTGCACCTGGCAACATTTCCTTCTGTTTTAAGACTAAGTAATATTCCATGATGCGTATATATTAGTTGTTTTAATTCATTTACCTGTTGATAGACATTTAGATTTTTTCTATATCTTGGCCATTGTAGATAATGCTGTAATGAATATGAGAATGCAGATATGTCTTTGAGATTTTGATTTCAATTCTTTTGGATTTATATCCAGAAGTGGGATTGGTGGATCATATGGTAATTCTATTTTTCTTTACTTGAAGACTCACCATACTATTTTCCATAGGGGTTACACCATTTTATGTTCCTATCAGCAGTCTACAAGGTTTCCAACTTCTTCACATTCTTGCTAACACTTATTATCATCTGTGTGTGTGTTTCAATATAATAGTCATCCTAACAGGTGTGTGAGGTGTTTTCTCATTGTGCTTTTGATTTGCACTTCCCTGAAAAATATGTTAAGCATATTTTATATGTTTGTTGGCCATTTGTATATTTTCTCTGAATAAATGTCTATTCAAGTCATTTTTTCATTTTTTAAATTGGGCTGCTATTTTGATGGAGTATCTTTAAAACATTTACCATGTTATAAATACTTTTGTTCTCAAAGCACATCCATTCATTTAGGTTTAGCAACCACTAATTGAAAGTAAGTTCTCTGTGTTGGTATTGTTGCCTGCAAGTTACAGCATTAAAGTTTTCTTTATTATTTATAAGCTTTTTTAATGTGGGATAACTATTGTTCCATCTTGTTTGAATCTCGTGTTATACTGAACAATGTAGCTTCAAAATATTTTGTCAGATGACTTCTTTTCAACTAAAGAAGAATGGAAAATATGAGTTTCTGTAATCATTTTCTGATACACATTGAAGAATGTGGACAAAATAACACATGATTGAGACTCTTAAATCACCTACAGTAACATTTGTTCTTTTGTCAATGGCAATTACATGACACACTCTTGATTATTGCTCATACAAATATTTTTCAATATGATTCACTATATTCATGAAAGGTAAGAAAAATAAACTCAAAATTATAATGCATTTGAAAAACTGCTCAGATAAATAAATCAAATAAATGACATATTTAGTTCTTATTACACACATTGCTTTTCCCATAAGACATGATAGAAAACCACAGTCATTTTATTGATCATGCAGAAGTTCAAGGATGGTATAAATAGGCATTTTTATCCTGAGGCTAAATTTGAAACCCAGCTGAAAATTTTGATCAAATATCAAGGCAGAAACCAAACCAAAGCTTACGGCATTTCTAAATATAAAAAAACTATATCTTAAAAATTGATTATATTATAAGCCAATATATTGCCAATGTTAGGTCAGAATCTCTGTGGGACCTCCAAAATATTAGATCAGAAAAGACAGGAGGATAAAAAAATTGCACAGAAGTTAGATTGGAAAATATAGTTGATTTAAAAAGTAAATAAGATAGAGAGAAAGAGATAGAGAGATTCTCCTCCCCAAGGTAGGGGAGGGGGCCAAAGCTTAGGAAAATAATGGCCACCATAAATCAAAGAACCACATGGCCAGACAAGAAGCAATGGTCAATGGCTGCTTTAGTTTTAATGCTTTTAACATTTTCCTTTGATAGAGGCAGGTCGTTAAGGTGATTGGTTGGTGTTTTTTTCCAAGTCATCACGAAGGGTACAGGTAAGCTCAGGTACTGTTATCAGAGAGATAGGTGGGTCAAAAAAATCACAAAGGACTAGTTAGGTTAACTTGGCTTCTTATGGCTGTGGGTAAATACTAGAAAGAAAAGCTACTTAATACAAAACAATCTGGGGAGAAGTTTGGAAGACAATTTTCTGAGAAAACGGTTCTGTCCTTGGCTAGTGGGTAAATTACAGTGAACTGCTAGGAAAACATGACAAAGCTAAACAATGCTATAATGGCTGCTCTTTGGCTATATCGACTCCATCTTTGTCTTTTCATCCACTATTTTTATTATTGAACTGGTTGATAATTGATACATTTTGATTGATACTCTTTCTAAAACCATGATTATATATGTATAAATATGTGTGTGTGTGTGTGTGTGTGTGTGTGTGTGTGTGTGTGTGAGAGAGAGAGAAAATAATCCTTAAAGGCAATTATATAAAATTCTATTAAAGGCAAGTTACTACAGATGAGATTGAAACAAATTAATTTTTAAATTGGCACAAAAACAAATGTAATATGAAATTGTAGATGGATTTCTAATAAGAATTATAAAGGGGGTATAAACAGCTGATTTCAGCTGGTTCCAATTACTAGGGGTAGGAATTAAACTTTTTCATTAGCAAATTCTAGGAAATGACAACAACAGAAAAAGAGTACTGTAAAAATATGAAAATAATATATTTCACTTATAGAACTAAACCAAAAATGTGTTTAAATGTGGCATCTCAGAGCAGAATGGGATGCAATTTAAAAGGCATAACAAAACTAATAAAACACTACCACTTTGAGGGACAATTTTAACATAGTACAGAGTGAAAACATAATAATGTTTAAGGTGCATCTAAATGATATTATGTGAGAGTTGCTTTATAACTACTGGACTAAGTATCTAAAGCTGGGATGTCAGCACAAATCATCCTATGCTTTGAAATTTGTATCAAATTTGACTTGAAATATCATTCTGTATGCTTTGCCACATCCAGTTTCTCAGAGGGAGTTTTGCCATGGGGCTTACATGTGTCTTGACTCTGGTTTCTTCTTTTTCGGAATTAAATTCCATGTATGAATCATCTAACTTTACAGTAGTTTCCCCACCCCATTTCCTGTCTTATGTAAGACACTGAAAATTTTCCTTTCTATTCCAGATGATGATGATAGATACCATAAGTATAAAAATTTATTGGGAGGTTTACATTTCTGAATTGAACTGAATGAATGAGTGAATGACATATAAATGAATAAAAAAAATAGTCTTGACTGCATCTTGATTGCCCATCTGTTTTTTGCCATAGGGATTTTTTCAGGAGTCTTATTCCATTTCATTCTTTTTCCACTTCTTAACATGTTGCTAAGTTCATTCTCTCTCCTACTTTGCCATGCATAACCTTTACTAAAGTTCTTATCCAGAGCAGTGCAAGTTTGTCTTTACTTTAGGGTTTTCCTCCAGTTCGTTTCATCAAAGTTTTCATTTACTGATATCTAATCTTCTTTTAAAACAACAGCTTTGCAATTCAGCTATTAAAATAAGACTACTTGTATTTCAATCTACTACATTTATATTTTGCCACTTACTACTTTCATGTGGGAAAGAGATGTTACAGTGGCATAAAAATCCATATAAAAATTTTGTGTGTGCATATCAAGCAAACTCTGTAACTCTAAATATACAATAATTTTAACAATTTTAAGAGCAATGAAATGAAAAATGTATATTGCATTTTATCACAAATCTTTTTACAAATGCAAGAATAATGCGTAGCTATAAAGAATATAATTTAAAATTGCAGCATGAAAATGTAATTGATTTCATAGCACTATTCAGGCTTCACTATTAATTTTGGACAAACTTGTAATCATGATTCATAATTAAACATAATTCCAGGACCCTTTAATTACTTTTTTAAAGTTTATATTATTGAAACAAAAAACATAAAGCAAAAAACATAAAACAAAATTGGGACAAAATAATTAGTAAAGTAATTATAATATACTTAAATATTCTCTTTATTATTCATATATAAAATGGTTTAAAATAATTGGGTAATATAAAGGCATTATAAGAAATTTCATGGATCTTATTTTAAATTGATTCTCATTTAATTTCACCCTATGAGATATAAGCATTATTGAATCATTACAATTGTGTTTTTAAGTTAGGGCTGAGTTATCTGAAAAATATTTTTGTAAGCAAATTTCTGGGTTTGATTCCTCAAATTTGCATTTACAGTATCTGAATTGGAACATGGGTATTAGTACATCTTTATAAATACCTATGTCTATCAGTTAATAGATTGATAGCTAGGTATTTTTTGAAGTGTCCAGTGAATCAGAGTTTATAGTCTTGTCTTAGTCACATACCCAACACTCTAGTTTCTCCAATGTCTATGGGAATGATTTATCTATACTGTTAGCCAACTTCATTCTTGCTCATGCTGAACCCTAAAAATTGCTCTCAGACACCTCTCTGCCACGCCTCTAATTCTATTTGTAATAGTAATAATAATGGTAGCATTAATATTAGTGGGGATGTTAATAATAATAGATTAATAATTAATAATGGTAATATTAATAATTTCGGACTCATATTCAACTTCTGGCACATTTATCTAAAGCTTTAGAATTTAATTACTATTTTATATTCAAGAGTTTTCAATAATACACTATTATATATGAAATAAAAATGGTTTTCAGGATTTTCAGCTTTCAATAATTTCAATATTTCAACCCACTGCATATTTTTAATATTTTATACATTTCTGAAAAAACCTTCTGCTACAATCAGTCAGCTAACTAGTCTTTTTCACTTACATACTACTGACATGGGTTCAGGGCTTCACTCTGTTGCCCATAGGTTTTTTTTTTTTTTTTTTTTCTTTTTTTTGAGAGTCGAGGTCTTGCTATGTTTCCAAGACTGGTCTCAGACTCCACGGTTCAAGCACGCCTCCTGCCACAGTTTCCAAAAATGCTGTGATTACAGGTGTGAGCCACCACATCCAGCCTATTAAAGATTTTTCTGATGTCTCTGAAGCTCCTTTTGCCTTCGTTTTCTTTATCATCCCCGAGTAGAAACATTTTATCAATACCTAATAGATGATCACTCAGGATCTCAAAATATTTACATATCTGTGACCAAGAATCTGACCCAATTCCCCAGAGTCCACAAATTTATAGGGTTCAGAAAGAGTGAATATCTCATACTTCCAGAAGCTTCCTCAGTCAAAAGATGTATCTATTTTACTAGATTGATCTATTTGCCATTCTAAGGTCTGCTGAAAATGACATTTCCCTCTCTGTTCCACCCTGGTAGTCAAACTTTGTATTTGCTATAATCCAAACCAGTCCAAACCAGTATAGTTAGAGGTAGGAACTACTGGGGGACCATTTTGGTATGTGGTGGCCATATATATATTTCTGTGATCCTCACATGACAATTCGGAGCATCAAATTTTCCTTAGGCAAAAGTGTACTAGATCCAAGCAGGGAATTTGTCAGTTAATTTTGGGACAGGTACCTTTAATGGTGGTGCTATTAGTACTTCAGGCGAGTTCCTATAAATGTATATGCATTATTTAATCAAAAATTTAATTTTTCATACAATGTTCCATAATATTTTGGAATTTTTTACTTTTATAACTTATCATATATGGTTTGATTCCCACCAGGGCAAGAACAATATTTTATAAAATTTGTATTGCCAGTATGTAGAAAACTGTAATAAGCATTCAATAAATAAATAAGTGCCACCAAGCCCAGTATAAGTTCCCTCCACCCTTATTTTTATTTCTCTTCTAGTATGCCCCTGACCTGAATGTCAAACCCAGAAGTGGGCAGGGATATGAACAGAGAGAGCATCAGAAGTACTCTTGCTCTGACCCAAAGAGCAGAAACTCTTAAGACTGGGAAAGGATGCACAAATCTTTCCTTTCCCTCCTTATTCTTCCTTCTCATGTGTATTCTTTCTGGGAGGGTGACAAAAGCATCAATGAGAGCCCTCAGAAATCCCATAGGAGCTCAAATTCTAAGTGTCCTAATATTTCCAAATGTATTTAGATTTTACAGATGTGGAAATTAAGACTTGAAGAATTCAAGCAAACCAAAGTCAACAGACCAAAGAGATGGTTATTGAAGAACTTGGATCTCCAATCTCTTTCTTCTGAATCAATATATTTTCCCATGCATTATTATTCCACAAGACAGTTGTTCTAACTTCATACCACTCTAATTAGATATTTTATTGCTTTGTAGTTTATATTTGAGGGGAAGGAGGCACAGTGGTGATTGATACATCCCTTTTTCTTTGTTGAAAGCAAAAATAATGTTACTTCCATGAAAACGTATAGAGTACCATGTGATGCTATACATTAAGGGTTAAACCTCTACCTACCCCCAAAGCCAGAATTTCTGGAGTAAGTGTACCTATAGCACAGATACATCAAACCTACATCTATGAAATATTTAACATTCTGAAATTTCTTGAAAAGCTATTCTAGTCCTGGATTACGTCTTTTAAAAACATATATTTAAATAAATATATATATTTAAATGATAGAGATATTTTCAAAACAAGTTATATTTATAAAACAATTGCGTTATATATATATTATCCCTCATGGGATGCTGTTTTATTTTAACCAGTATTTTTTTAGAAGATTACTTCTGACTAATTAAATTTTGCAAACAAAAGTTTGACTTTTAAAACCATATGATTAAAATTATGACATGTAGCTTTTTATTCCCAAGTCTTTATTATTGCCATTACATAGGACTTAAACATTGCTCCGTTGCTTATATTTTTAAAAAATTAAAACAGGAGAAGAAATTATTCTGCACGTTGACTTTATTAAGAATGTGTTTTTGCGATTTTTTCCCATTATTTTTGCACTACCAATAATGGTACCCCTTGAATCTTGTCCTAGCTCTCAATTATTGGCACCATTTGTTTTAGCATCCATATGTCACACATGACTAATAATATTTTGCATCATGGCTTGAGGCATTATTATAATGGGGTATATGCTCAAATTTATTGTTCTATTTTCCTAATGTACTCAATACAGTCTAGTTGACAAAAATTATATTATTGATGCTTTAAAAAAATCTGTCTCAACTCATTTCTGATAAGATTGAACATTTCTTCATGCTTCTGAACATTAGTTTAATATACCTACCATGTCTATGATTTTTCTTAGAAGGAAATAAAATTGTTCTTTCAACTCTACTATAAAAGGTTTGAGGTCATGCTTGACTTTATTCATCCTTGGAAGAACCATAAACACTCCACATAAAATATTTATGAAGATTTTATTCAGAGCAGGTTTGTGAGAACACTTCAGACATTTAGAAACCATCCCTATGAATGGTCTATTTCTCTTCTAATTTTAACACTCCAATTTTGAATTGTATATTTGCTAATTTATTGCCCCCTGGGTTAGAACATGTAGAGTCATGTTTACTACATTTATTTATAAATCCCTAATCAACTTCATCTGGCACATCCAAAGTGAAATGATTATGATTATTCAGTATATGTGTGAACCATACTTGATGGCTAATCTACCTTTCATCTTTTCAAGTTAGCAATTTTCCTAACCACAGGATGATTATAAAATAGCCTGTCTCTATATTATATACCAATGCTTCACATTATTCATCATATTCCTGAATCCACAAATAAATTGGATACAGTTGAACACTCTACCTTGTGATATACTTTTCTCACTTGCCTCATAGAGAACTGACTATCCTATCCAACTGTTTGTTCCCATCATTCTCTTTCCTATATCCTTCTTATCTTGCTAACTTTTCATCATTGAAATCTCCCAGGGTTTGGTTTTATCTTCATTTTGTTGTCTATACCTTTTTCTGTCAATCTCATCCAGTATCATGAACCGTAAAAACCATTTAACTGCAGACATCTACTTTGTACTTTCATTCCAGACCTCACCTCTGAACTCACACCTACTATATCATGCTAGTTAGTCAACATTGACATCTCTGTTTATGTATCTTTCCATTTCAAAATAGTTTGTGTATCTTTCCATTTCAAAATGTCACATAATTTTGACAAAGCTCTCTGAATAGCCAACACATCATCACACAAAATCTTCTCCATAATAGTAAAAGGCAACTTTATTTTTTTAATCATTTAGAACAAAAGTCTTGTACTCATCCTTGTCTACTCTCTTTTCTTTTTGCCCCCACCTAATCAATCTATAAATTTCACGTCTACCTTCAATATATTTTCAGAATCTACCCACTTTCCAGTAACTTATCTTCACCACACTGGTCTAAACCACTATTAATTTTAGACTAATTATGTTGCAATATTTCCCTACTATTTCCCTATCTCCTTTCCCCTCTCAACCCAGCATCTGTAGTGTTGTGTGGCATTCCTCTGCTCAAAGCCCTGCAATGACTTCCCATGTCCTTTGGAGTAAAGTCAAAGTCCTTAGAATAACTACTTCTATGGCTGTCTTTCTGGACCACTAAATTCTAGCCAAACCAACTTTTTGGTTCTTTCTCAGGCATTCAAGTATAGACACATTTTCAGTTCAAAACCTCTGCATTTTCAGTTTTCATTCCCTGGAACAGTCTTTCCCCAGATGGTCAGAGGAGAGATCTTCTCAACCCCCTCACATTTTTAGGGTCTTTGCCAAACTGTCTCTGTGTTAAAGTTTTTTACAGCCAGTCATTTTGTAATTGCACCACCTGAAATACCATGTATTCAACTCATAAAATGTGTTTTCTCTTTCTTCCCTCAGTTGGGTTTAAATTACTCAGCAGCATATATTCTAATTGTTTTTGTTCAACGTTGAATCTCAAGTTTCTAGATAAGAAGTTGGTGCATAGTAGGCTCTTAAAAAATATTGGTGAGTGAATCAATGTCTTTGGGAATATCTTTATGCTATAAATTAACTTCATTTAATTATTTTTTCTTATTTTCTTAAATTCTTTTCCGTGTGTATATATATATATATATATCTGATTGCTTTTAATTTTATTTATGATTCTGAATGCCTTATGAAAAGGCTACACAAATGGTGATTTAGAAAATGGATAAAAATAAAAATAATCCTATTCTCTCTTAGTCTGTATTTAAGCTCCAAAATGAGTTACACAAGCCAGGAGAAAATATATTTCTAACTTTTTGAGATGTGGCATCCTTTAACATGATAATATTTAATAATATTGTATGTGTGGCATAGTATATAGTATGGCAATTTCTATTTTTGACAAAGCTATTTAATTAGTCAATACATTCACCAGTCCTCCTATAATACGATCTGTGTTTCCTTGAGAACCTCAAGATAAATGGTATTAGAGCTACAATTTAGTATATATACACAATATAAGCTAGGGCTTTCTATGAAGTACTGGATGTAAGAAATAGATACAATACCACATACACTTATATAAATAAGTTTTATAGAATTATAGTATTGTGAATACTGCTAATCACAATAAAAATATTAATTTTATGCATAATCTTTATGACATTGAAATCAAACAGAAAATAACAGAGAAGGTCAGAAATCAGAATTAATCATTGCTTAAAAGGAGTGGCCATCATTGCCTCAGCAACATCATATGGGAATATTATTACTGGATCTCCCAGGCTTTGTTCTGTTCTATCAAAAGTAAATGTGCGGGCTCGGTGGCTCAGCCTGTAATCCCGCGCCTTTGGGGGACTGAGGTGAGTGGATTGCCTGAG
>NW_007079188.1:100250-142296 GCF_000164805.1 Carlito syrichta | reverse complement strand
AGAGTGAGACTCCAACTCAAAAAAAAAAAAAAAAAAGTAAATGTGAAAATTGCTGTAAGATAATATTTTAAAAGTACCACTAAAGTTTATGAGCATCTTAATGTTGCATGCATTTTTCTAATTTTAAAACTGCAAACACAAATCAAACAGACCTTATATTATAGAATGAAGTCTTAAAAAATAGGAAGTTGTTTATAAATTATTAGTAAAATTGATAATTTCAGTATTGATTTTCACATTCTATATATTTTTAGAAATTATATAAAAGCTATGTGTATGGAAAATATTCACAGTGACTTATGAATGATATAGTTGGCTATAAAATGAATAACAGTAAAATAATTTATTATTGAAATTGGATGATTATATATACTGAAACTTTAATCTGTATTACTTGACTATAGCCAATACTTTATTATTAGGCCATGGCAAATTTTTTAAACTGCTTCAGGGCTGAGCAATAAAGTTCTGTATTTAGATTTTGGATTTGCATATAAATTTAGATTTTAGAGTATCATGCCTACTATATATATTTTTTTCCAGAAATGATGTCTACCAATAGTTTGTTATTTATCATAACCAGGATTCCATAAATGTTTTAGGTAAATACAAGTATATGACTACATATGTGAACATATACATATGCAAGTTTGTATGTATGTGTATACCACATTTAATTAGTATTTTCAGCAAAAATAGGGCGTTCACTACATAAATTCTTGATTTTATTTTCCATTCAATATACACTTTAGGGAACTTTTAGCCTGAACACATCAAAAGCTACATTTGAGGCTTTAACAATGTTACGTTGTTTTATTGTATTTGAGTACCATAATTAATATATGCATATGGTTTCCTGTTTATGGACATATTGGTTACTTTTAGTTGTTATTTTAATGCATTACACATTATACCTCTTGGACTATTCACTATTTACTGAAATCTGTAATGAGTTAAGTTCTTTATTCTAGGTAGTCTATATCATCATTGTCTTCCTAAATTGTTAATAGTACGTTTTCCTCTCATAACACTGTTTTATATAATGTAGCCCATTTGAGTTTTATTAATAAAATTTGAAGTTTACAGTTTAGTTTTAATCCTTTCAAAAGTATTATTATTTTCTTGTAGAGCCTAGGATAATGGAATCTATGTTTACCAAAAAGAGCTTCTCTCATCTTTAACTATTAAAAACAACTCAGAATTTCACTTTACAGGCTTGAATAATGTATGGGTAAATCACTCTATAAAAAAAGATACCCGTGCATGTATGTTTACCACAGCATTGTTCACAGTAGCAAGAACATGGAACTAACTGTGCTGCCCATCAAAAGTGGACTGAATAAAAAAAATGTGGTACATATACACGATGGGATATTGCACAGCCATAAAGAAAAACAAAATCATGAACTTCACAGCAACCTGGATGGACTTAGAGTCTATAATACTGAGTGATCTTCCATAGAAACAAAGAACTGAGTATCATATGTTCTCACTCATAAGTGGACCTTGAATTATTATCGCAATACTATAAGAGAATGATTGGCAGTAGTGGGAAACTGCTGGGAGGGGGGGGTGGGGAAGCAGAATTAGCTGTAGTGGAAGTTTGCTTGGGGAAGGGAGGGCACACTGCATTAACAAGGCCACCTGCATAATGAACATTTGTATACCTAACCTTAAATTGTACCCCACGTCTTTAAAATTAAAAAAAGTGTCTGCAAAAAATAAAGAAAAAAAAAAAAGTATGGGTAGAAAAACAACAAAATATCCAATGTCGGATTTGACACTGAAATATATAGACAGTTCTGAAAAAAAAAAAATAGGAATTTTAACTAACTGAGAATGAACTATATGCAGAGCAAACACTTGCATAAGAGAATTTAGAATGTTTAGGTTGTATTTAATAGATCTTTCTTTGAGCTAATGAGCAAATAGTTGTTCAACAATTTTACTTTATCATTATACAGTTTTAATTTTATCTTGCATGGATATCATAAAAGACTGTTTGAACTAATAGGGTAAAATAAAATATACTGTGTCCATGAAATACTAATAAATGGATTATTTAGGATGAAAGAGCCTGATTTGAGGATAATTTGTTCTTGAACCTGCATTGGCTTTTAGTGACTGTTCTCCTTTCCTAGTGCTCATAAAAAAATCTTCTTCTCCAACTTTATGACTTTTGTGGGGAGACTGAGGTCCCAGTCCCGAAATCTTAACAATTCAATTTTCTCTCGGGAGATTAGGGTGACTTTTTTCTTGAATAATATTAAATTATCAGTTATTCTTCTCCACACCATCCATTAATATTTCGATTCTTACAAGCTGGGCACTTAGATTTGTTTATTCTTTCACTCAAAAAAGCAATTGGCCTGTTTTACTGTATCTTGCAGTTTTTTTAAACCACATTAATTGCTACTTATTTAATAAGTTAAGTATTGGAGGATTTTATTTTTAAAAGTTAATAACCTTCCCCAAATCCTATTGCTCTGAGTTAAGGTATATTAACATTTTGGCATATGTTCTTCCAAAATTTATTTATGTGAATGTTAAAATGTGGAAAATTTATACAAATGTAGAAATAGTTACTTTTTTCAAAACATACATCACAATATATTAACTGCACCTATATGTTTAAATCTAACTGTATATAATAGGCTTTATTTTATTTTATTTCATTCCATTTTAGAGATGGAATACAAGTAAGAATTAACTACATAGGTAAGCTGCATACAGGTGAAGTTCGGGCTTCCAACTGGCCCTCTTTCTCCTGGCAGTAGACCTGATACCCTTTGTGTTGTCACATGTTCCCCAACGTCCTGCCTCCCTCCCCTAGCAGTGCTTAGTGACTGCTGATCTCTTGTGTTCATGTGACTTTTGTTCAGGGCCCACTTATGAGTGAGAACATGCAGTATTCAGATCTTTGTTTCTGTGATAATTCACTTAGTATGATGGTCTCCAACTCCATCCAGTTTGCTGTGAAGTTCATGATTTTGTTCTTCTTTATGACTGCATAAAACTCCATCATGGATATGTACCACATTTTCTTTATCCGGACCACTTTCAATGTGCAGCAGGGTTGATTGCATGTTTTTGCTATTGTGAACAGTGTGGCAATAAACATGTGTGTGTGCAGGTATCTTTTTTTGTAGAATGATTTATGTTCTTTCCAGTATATTGTCAAAAGGGGGATTGCTGGATCACATGGAAGGTCAAATCTTTTTTTATTATAAAGATGTGGGGTACAATTCAGGGTTAGGTATACAAACATTGATTATGCATGTACCCTTGTTGATGAGATATGCCTCTCCCTCCCCTAGCAGTTTCCCTCAACTGTCAATCCCACCCCCCTCCCCTGACAGTTTCCCATTACTGCCAAATGCTTGTTTATAGTATTATAATTGTTCAAGGTCCACCTATGACTGAGAACATATGGTACTCTGTTCTTTGTTTCTTTGATAGACTGAGTATGATCAAATCCAAATCCATCTAAGATGCTGCAATGTCCATATATTTGTCCTTCTTTACGACTGCATAATATTCCACTGTGTATATGTAACAATTTCTAGCTCTTTTGGGAATTGCCACACTGCTTTCCATAGAGATTGGACTGATTTCTACTCCCACCAGCAGTGTAGAAGTGCTCTCTTTTCAACACACCTGCACAAGCATCTCTTGTTTTTGACCTCTTAATAATAGTGATCCTTACCAGAGTTATATGGTACCTATAATAGCTTTTTAAAAGGAAACTATATAAAAATTTAGCTCTTTCTACCTAAGCTACATATTGATGTTATTAATCATTCAGCAGTTTTCCACTTGTCTCTATATATAATAATGCTGTGAGAAATATTGCACATATTTCCATAACCCTAGGTGCTTTATTTATAAGAGTATCTTTCTTAAAATTACATTGATAGGTAAATGGTTTAGGTATTTAAAAACTTTAGAGGTATTTGTACATTATTTATAAAAAAAATCTGAACTATTCAGATTACCATGAGTAATGTATGCAAAGATTCTTGATCAAATTTGCTAGACAATTATCTAATTGGACCTTCCAAAAATTTAGCTTTGATTTTAGCATTCTTTCTACAGATTTCATATTATATTAACTTTAGCTTAATGATATTAATTTCTTTCTCTCATTATGTTTTCTTTTGGTTTTATTTTGGCTTCTTTTCCAGTCTCTTCAAATGATTTAATTTCCATAAACTTCACAATTTCTTTAGAATAACAGTACTAAAAAAAGAAAGTGTGAATGAATGAATATTATCCATTATCTTTTGGTAATAGTCTTAATTTATGTTCATCATCATTTTGGTAAATACTGTCATAGATATAAGAGTAGATAATTTATAATTACAGCCTTTGATCCAGAAGTTACATGCAACACCATTAAAGAACTTCTAAGCAAAAATTGTTCTTTTAGGATTTTATCACTTCCTTTTTAAAATACTATTATCAGAGAATGTGACCAGACAAATGTCTAACTTTTGTTTTATATGTATGTGTTTGATCTTTTTATGTTTCGTTATTATTAGCTTATAATGAATAGATGTTATTCTTTTTAGAACACCTGGAGCAACTAGACCTGTCATATATAGTTGGTGGGAGTACAAAAATGCTGCAGTCCTTTTGGCAGTTTGGTTTTTTTGTTGTTTAGGGAGTTTTTTTGAGTTGGAGTCTCACTGTGTCGTCCAGGTTGGTGTGCTGTGGCATGCTCATGGTCACCACAGCCTCAACCTGCTGGGCTCAGGTGATCTTTCCACCTCAAGTAGCTGGAACCACAGGTATGCTATCACACCCAGTCTATTTTCTTATTTGTTGTAGAGATGAGGTTTCACCAAGTTGCCCAGGCTGGTCTTAAAACCCTGGGCTCAGGTAATTCTCTTGCATAGGCCTCCCAAAGTGCTGGGATTACAGGCTTGAGCCATTGCACCTGGCCAGTAGTTTGTTTTTTATAAAGGTAAACATATATACACATATAGTCAGCAATTTGCTTCCTAAGTAAAATAGACAAATGAGAAAAATGGGAAAATACATGATTTGTATAAAATTGTCACTTTATCTTTATTAATCATAGCCCCAAACCAGAAACAACTGAAATGTCCATTGAAGGAGAATGCTGTATACAGTACAATAGAATAATATGATACTATTTAGCAATTAAAAGCAAACAAATAATGATCAGTTGAGACACTCAAAATCAGAGGTGAACATCAAAAACATATATTAAATGAGGGAAGATAGACACAGGAATGTCCACAGTGTGTACTACTTAATTTCACATAGATGAAATTCTAGAGCAGATAAATCTAATCCATGTTCCATTATGCACAGAACCAAAGGAGGTTAACTGCAGAGAAATAAACTCAAGAAAACAACAAGCCGGGCTCGGTGGCTCAGCCTGTAATCCCGCGCCTTTGGGAGGCTGAGGTGAGTGGATTGCCTGAGCCCGCGGGTTCGAGACCCGCCTGGGCAGCGAGACCTCATCTCTACAATAAATCAAAAAATCAGCTGGGCGTGGTAGTACATGCCTGTAATTCCAGCTCCTTGGAAGGCTGAGGCGGAAGGATCACCAGAGCCCAGCAGGTCGAGGCTGCGATGGCTGGGAGCGGCCACTGCACTCCAGTCTGGGCAACAGAGTGAGACTCCAACTCAAAAAAAAAAAAGAAAGAAAAAGAAAACAACAAATCACTCACTGGTGGCTGGAAAGAGAGATAGAAGTGAATTATACATATACATATATTCATATGTTTCACAATGAATATTTAGGGTGATGGTAGAGAATATAGGCATGACTTCTTAATGTCTGGTAAGAAAACACTAAAGCCATAAATAATGCTTTGAAATAGAGAATGCATGTGATTAATGAGGAAAATTATTTAATTTATCTAAAAATCTATATACACACAGCTTTTTAAATATAAAATAATAAGTAAGAGTGTGTAACAGCTGCAAAGCTTGATATTTTCCTCCAGAAAGATATTCATTTCCATTTCTCATGGGAGAATTGCTTCATAAAGTGGTTACTAAATAGCATTATTAAATACTAGGAACATAAAGATCTCATATGTTTTAGAGAAAATCATCCCTCTTACACTGAAAACTTGACTGGAATAAGAAAAAGATGGGTTATGGAATGTTTTGTGAAATTAAGTAACATCAGTAATAAACAAACACTGTCATAACTCATAGGCTGAGTTTTTATTATGAACTTCTGTCATGCCCACCAGAAGGAATGACAGCAGCAGGTTATTAGGATAAATCAAACATTCATTCATTTGTTAATGAATAACCTTAGTGAAGATTTTCTAAAATCATGTTTGACATAAATATATGTATATATTGTTAATTTTTCAAACAAAAACAAATTAAAGATATACAATCAATCATATGACATTGAGCAAACTGCATCATTTTAGTGTTTTTTTTTTAATTAGGTGATCTCTAGTTTCCATTTCAACTTCATTTTCTAAGGTTTTATGAGTTTGATAATTGGTAATCATGTCTAATATAAATTATCACTGGAGACAATGAAAGCAAAACTATATGTTTTAGCAAAAAAAGGAATAAAAATGTGTGAAAAATTGCAAGCTAATTTAAGCTCACTTATTATTAAATAAAAAAATATGCATTTTGTAAAGCTACTGTAGTATAGGTGGTTTAAAACTGTATGAGGGGCTATAATTTCTAAGTAAATCTTGGTTGGTTTAAGAATATTTTTGTAAAAGATCTAGAATAAAATCATATAAGCCCAAATACACATTATCTTCTAAGTGATTTTTTAAAAAAAATTTACTATAAAGTATATTTTCAGGTTAAAATGTTAGGTGACTAGAAATGTTATATACAATAGTGACCGCCATTCACCAGTGATTCTCTTCGTTTGAACATTAATATGCAAAATACAAAAGGAAATGCATTCTGCTTTCCATGTGTTATCATTCAAAGTAATAGCTCCCCTAAAATTCTAGTATTCAGTGTGTCAACCACATCCTACATACATGATATTCAGTCAGGTTTGAGCATTTTTCTACCTAGTATTTATAAAGCATCACATAGTGAGAAAATGTTCAAATTAAGTAGTTTACAAGTCATTATCATTATCTTGCTGTGTGATATTAGTCTTTTTTTATTTGTATATGTAATTGAAAATGGTTCTTTCCTGATTTATTTTTCTTTTCTTTTTTTTGCTTAAATACATTTTTGGGGGGTTAAATTATGATTTCATGCTTTTATCTATAAAGAGCATTAAAGGTGCTTAAATAAAAAATGCAACTGGAAAAATAAAGCTAAATTTAATATTTTTAATGCTATATTGCTCTAATATTGCTTTTTAGAGAAATCTGTGGAATATTATTGTTTTAAATAGTTGACTATATATGTTTATATATTCCAAAACTTTTATTTTCTAAATTGGGTAAGTAATTGATAGGTTCTAAAACTCAAGTTACATAAACAGTCACTCACAAGTATTAAGTGTATTGGGTGTTCGGTTCTATTCTATTCAATGTTCTTAGGCCAAGGAATGGATATAATAATGGAACAAGGTAAAAGTTTAAATTTAAAAGAGTGCATAGTTGAGTGGAGAAGATTAGATAATCAATAACACCAATAGTGATAAATAGAATAAAACCGTGTGTAAACCACCATGCAGTACTTGTGCTTGAATCATAGTATCGAGGATCTGTATTTAGCATTATCTTTTGTATTTTTCTTTTCCACATAGAATTTTTAGAAAAGTAAATCATAGGGAATGGTGCTATTCATGTTTATATTGACCTAGGAGCATTTTAACCAAATCTCTGTAAGGTTTGTATCTCAGTAAATTAAGATAATGCTCCTTTAATCTTTACACCTAAAGCTTACAAACCTTTTTCTGGGAAACTACTGTAGATACGCATGTTGTTTTCTGAAATGCCTATCTTTCAAACAGAAATTATGGTCCATGGTAACTATTATACAGAAGATTTTCAAATGCTTATATACACATACATACATATACACACACAAACACCACACATGTATACATGTATATATAATATATGTATATATACAGTATATATATAAAGAGAGAGTGAGAGAGAGAGAGAATGTCCTTATTTTCTAAGGCTTAAGTTGCTTTTTCCTATCAGAAACTCCATTTTAAGTTTCTTAACCAACTAGGTATTCTGTTGCCCTCTGGCCACACTAAAAAGGATGAGTAAAATAATTTAGAAAAAGGGAAATAAAAATTCACCCTTTAGATCATTCCCACAGAATTTCTATACCAGTTTTTTTTTTCAACTAATTGTGTTTTCATATGTATTATTCATATATGTTAGATTTTTTGCTTGATATTACAATGGAAAAGTAGAGATGACGGTAACTCTTAGACAATCTACTGTTGTCTGTGGGAAGCTAGAAACCTCATTTTACTTCACATAATTTCTTTGTAACTGATTGGGGTTTTATCTTCTAGAAACAACAGCAAACATTTGAGGTGTACATGACTACATACCATTTTATTAAAAGCTAAATAAGCAGTGATGTTACTTTATTAGAAAATAAATAAGTTGTAACTGAACTTGCATTCTAATATTAATCAAATGGTTCTTTTAATAATTGTAATTATAATAATTATAATTATCTTGAAGTTTTACATACATACATACATATAATAATTACAATTATCTTGAAGTTTTACATAGATTTGACTGGAAAGCCATAAAATGTAAAAACAATAATTACAATAATTTATTTGGAATAGGTTAATGGATAGAAATGTTATGAGCTATTATAATAAGCTTTTCTGATTGTACTTCTTTTCTGGCCACTGCAGTGCTACACGATGGAGAAAAGCAGGCCTAACAACTGGGAATAAGGCACTCAAATAGTAGGTGTGTCAAATGTCCTTGTAATGCTAACATTTCATAATATTTGTATGTCATCATGGGTAGTGCTGATGCATTTTTATTGTCTGTGCAAAATATGAGGGGGACCCCCCCAAAAAACAGAATTGTCTTTTGGGGGGTGGGTCCCTAGTAGTACACAACAGTCAATCAAAGTTTCTATCTGGAAGTTTTGAGATTGCATAATGATTTGCAGAAGAAATGTACTGAGTTGTCACAAACCGGTGACTGGCTCATCCACTATGACAACACACCAGCTCACACCGCACTGAATGGTCAGTAGTTTTTGACCAAAAATGCCATGATCCCATACTCCATTCTCCCTATTCACAAATCGCGCCCTAAGTGACTTTTTTTGTTTCCCCAGATGAAAAAAGTCTTCAGAGGGAAACATTGTTACCAGTGTGCAAGAGGCGAAACCAAAAACTACGGAAACACTAAAAGGCATCAAAATTGACGAGTTCAAAAATATTTGAGCATTGGAAAAAGTATCTCGATAGGTGTATTGCATCAAACACAATACTTTGAAGGTGACTGAAGCTTAAACATGTGAGAATATATACACAATTTCTAATAAACAAATTCTGAGTCTTGGGGGTTCCTCCTCTTATTAGACTATTGTCAGTTTTCTTAAAATAGTGTTTAAATGTAAAAAGTTACCCTCATTTACCGTATGAAAAATATACAAACAAAAAAGCCCCAAGAACTTTCCTGAGTCTTTCAGATGAGTGATAGTATTGGACAGAGCCTAATTACAAGAAAGAAAAATAATGGCAGGCGCAGGTAAATTTGATGAATGCAAAAGCTAAAACTTAGCAATTAGGCTTTGATTTAAGATCAGTGTTCAAGAGTACATAAAATTAGTAATAATTTTCTTCAATTATCTCAGACAAAAATCAATAGAAACTAAGTTTGGGGGAAAAGCTTATGAGAGAAAGCTGCACAATTTTAATTATCCCCAAATGATAAATAGCTCTCATTGTAAATTACTGTCTGCAACTTCTTTTTTTAATTTCACTCTACAAATTATATTTAAAGTTGCTACAAATAATGAGTATAAGCAAAAATGTGGGCAAAATTAATTATTTGGCATTGCAACTTAACAAAAGGAAAATAGTAAGTTTGTGTATAAGCATATTTCTTAATATTATTTTTGGCCTTTCTGAAATCACAAGAAATCACACAGTCAATTGATATAGGTTAGGCTGTAACCATGTGGCCTAAGATCTCATAAGGCACAAATGAGAAATGTAAAAGTACATGACAAATATCTTGCTTTGGTGAAAACCCATAATTTATTGTAAAAACTATCAGACTTGCAAAGATAATAAAATAGTTAGCTGTTAAATATCATATCATTCACTTTATTTTATTTTTTATTATTTTTTTTTTTTGAGTTGGAGTCTCACTCTGTTGCCCAGACTGGAGTGCAGTGGCTGCTCCCGGCCACTACAGCCTCAACCTTCTGGGCTCCGGTGATCCATCCGCCTCTGTCTTCCAAGTAGCTGGAACTACAGGCGTGTGTTACCACACCCGGCTAATTTTTTTGATTTATTGTAGAGATGAGGTCTCGCCAAGTTGCCCAGGCAGGTCTCGAACCCGCGGGCTCAGGCAATCCACTCACCTCGGTCTCCCAAAGCACTGGGGTTACAGGCTGAGCCACCGAGCCCGGCTATCATTCACTTTAATAAATAAGATGACTGTTGATGGTGCTACAAACTTGATAACAAGGTAGCATGTGCAATGTGAAACAGTGCATGGACTGAAATCAGAAAAATTTATTTTAGTTGCTGTCTTTTTGACTTGTTTTGTGTCTATTAAGTAATACTTTAATGACTCTGAGCTTGAATTTTCTAACTGTAAAATATTGCTGCTTACTCCTATCTTAGCTGTTGTAAAATTGACCTTCATAAAAAATTACACCGGTATAACCTATCTGCTAATTCTTTATGCCAATAAACAAGATTTTTATCTTAGTAGACTGGAACAACATACTCAAGGATCAGACACAAATGAAATAAATTTACTTTTTTAAAACTGCTTGAATGGTTACAAAACAGTTGCAAGCAGTCAGTGCATTTCCTCCCTGTAGAAGAATATACTAGAAAATAAGCTATAACCAGAAAGTTTATTTCATGGCGTCAGATCAGAGCAAAGGAAAGGAAGTGGATTATCCATAGTGTTAATTTATAATAGTCTGATACCATAATGTTATTTATAGGCCTGGAATGGAAAAGGAACAGAATCTTCTCTTGATAAAGCTGGAAACAGAATTGTTACTCACTTTCTTTCAGAAACTTTCTTCTCTAAAAATTATTCCTTCTTATTGGGAAAATTTGGTGAACCTAATTTCTTACAGGTGTCTTCTCAATATCGTTAGTAGGATGTGAAAATTCTTCAGACTCACTGGTCACCCTAGATTGATTTGGGAAGCCTGTTTATATTTTTGGCTCTCTTTATATGTTTGTTTATATGTTTAAATCCCCCCTCCAAATAAACAATTCCAAATGTTGCCTATATTGTTCTGTTGTGCTCTATCTATAAATAAATATTCCCAAAGTCTTGTGATTTTAATTCCAATAAGCAAGATACATTACTGTTAATTTTAACAAATTTGATAGTAAACAAATTATGATTATATACTGTGAAGTATTTGAAAAAATATAGTACTTATCTAAGGTCTATAAAGTCCTAAAGAACTTATATTGAATATGATTGTTCAAAACTTTTGCTTAGCAGAAGGTCCAAATGAGCATGACGTTTCAAAAGCATCTCCTTTTCTCCCCAAATAAGGATATAAAGTGCCCAAGTCCTTTGGCAGTCCAAATACCGAAAAATGGAAATTTTTCCTTTGGTTCCCCTGTTTTTTTCCCTCTTCCTCTCCTGCTTCCTCCCTTTTGCCTCCTTTTCCCCCTCCTCTTTCTTTTTTGTCTTCTCCTATTTATCTTCTTTGAATTGCTTATTTGCTTTGCTCCTAATAGTTTGACCTAATAAAAGGAAGTTTGGCAATTATATTACACACATCCATAGTTTCTTTACAATTTTGTGAAATCCAAAACGCAGAAAACCATTTCCTATACACTCCCTCAATGTATATTATTTACTATTATATGGATGATGAAATATAAAAATAAATTAATTTGAGATTAAATATGCCATGTTTCATTTTGTATGACCACATAACTTTTTAAAGGCAAAATAGAGAATTTTTTTATACAAGGCACAATAAATTTTTTTGCTGTTGTTATTGTTGTTGATGTTATTGTTATCTAATAGTATCTATGTTCATAAATAAAAATATTTTGGCAATTACAACTTGTTTACTTTTGTTTAATATATATTGCTTGTATTATCTTTATATTATATAATATAGAATATCATATCTAATGGACAAAAAATTAAACATTAACTGTTAAAAATAAAAAAATTTATTTCAGTTCTTTTTTTGTGTGAGATAAAAAAATTCACAGAAAAAATACATCCAATAAAGTATATGGTCTCAGTTTCTGTCTTTGAACAAAGCAGAGGTGCCATTAAGCACTGATTCATTTTATAGAATTCTTTACATGATGAAGGCTGTCTTGTTATTTTCTTCAGCATCTACATTAACTCACTAGAGAGCTTAGATAATTGAATGTACTCAGTCACTATAATTTTCTGAGTTAACTCTGGTTTAACTAATTTAAAAAGCAAAACTATTGTGCTAGACATTTTGAAGAGAGGGACGTTTGCTTCATTTTCATAGCTTTAAATGTCACAAAATGCCAGTTAATTAACTCACATTTGCACCATGTGGGTGCATGGCATTTTCAATAAATGCAACTCTTCATATGTAAGTGTATATGTGTGTGTATATGTGCATTAAATTTCTATTGTACACTGAATATAAACTATCCCAAAAGTGAAGTTATATCAAAATTCTAAGAAAAAGATATAAATAAATTTCAGAATGTAAGAACTGGATCTCGTTTTACTTAAAACAAACAAACACAAAGCAAACTTCATGAATACGTCTTAGAATTGAAATACATCGAGATTGAAATGTAGTTCCAGATATGCAACTGTGGTGTATTCCATATAGCAAAGGTCTGATTTTGAGCATTTCTCTATGCTTCCATTCCTCATAAGATGTAGACATATTGCTATAAAAAGAATTGACTTCTAATTGTACTTTCCTTTTATTGCTAACCTTTCCTACAGGCCATGATCAAGGTAATAAAAATGTTGCATGAAAGACCGCAGGAATTATAGCTAATTGATTTTATACATCAGAAAGTTTTTTGGCAAAGCTGCTATAACCAGTCAACTTTTTGGTATATCAATATATAAAACTTTGTATACATCATTTGGCAAAATCAATGTTTGTCTACATTTAAGAAAACTTTTCTGTATTTTTTAAAGTGTACATTATGAGTACACACTAAAATTATGGAAAATTTTAAAAGTTCATGTTGAAAGTTTGTTCAAAAGGTGTTAATTCAATCATTCAGGAAATACATTAAATGTATATGCCAGCACTCTGTTAGGAGATGAACTGATAGAAATAATTAAATAAGAACTGATATGCATGGAAAGCATATCAGTCATATATATGATAAAAATGAAAAAAATATGATCTTAGACTAATAATTACATAAAACCTTTGTGGAGGACATAGGTAATGTAAATATGAGACAGAAAGTAAGATATTTAGTCTATTTTGTAGTAATCAAGTATGAATTCTTATAATTCTTATAAAAAGGTACACTTCTGGATCTTGAAATAATTTTAGTAGTTAGGTCAAAAAACAAAACCAAAAAAAAATGGATTATGTGCATGCAAAGAATAGTTTGTGCTATAGATACCACTGTTTGCTTAGCTGACACTCAGATTTTCCCTTGTTCATTGTTAAAGTAACTTCAATTTTGTTCAGATACCACTCAAGCAGCAAAGTGCATGAAGAACTCATTTACTGTATTTTTCAAAATAACTAGGAAAGAATTGTAATTTTCTAACATAAAGCAAATATAACCATTTGAAGTGATAGATGTACCAATTACCCTGATTGGATCATTACACATTATATACATGTACCAAAATATCACATGTATCCCCTAAATATGTATATCTATGATATATCAATAAAACAATAAAGTAAAAAATAATAAAGTATATAGGGACATAAACACAGAAGTTATTAATTCACTGTAATACTCATAGAAATAATTTAGTTTAGCTCTTGTCCACCATTGTTAAAATTGTAGATCTTTCCTCATTAACAGGTTGTTAAGCAATTGATTGGATTGTGACTAGCATTTTAAAATATTAGATATGATATATTATGTAAATTCATATTTAGAATTTATGTATATACATTATATTAGACTATGACAGAATCCCTCAGATGTATCAATATTATTAAAGTTAGCATTTCTTGCCTGGGCATGGTGGCTCACATCTGTAATCCCAGCACTTTGAGAGGCCAAAACAAGAGAATAGCTTGAACCCAAGAGTTCGAGACCAGCCTGGGCAACATAGTGAGACAGTGTTTCTAAAATACATAACGATAAAAATAAAAATCAGTTAGGTGTGGTAGTGTATGCCTGTGGGGGGGTGGGAGGAAGATAGAATTTCCTCATAAAACCCATGATAGAAAATAAACTTTCTTTTGTATCCTGTGATAAAAATTTCTTGAAAGCCTTTAGGTAAAAGCATATTTGAGCAATATTGGTTTTCATAATATGTGATTTATCTATATGTGGGCATGTAATGAGTTGTAAGGAAGGAACACTAGAAAAAGTTTGCTTTTTCTGTTAAAATAAGAGAAGACCCATGTTTATTTCTTCCTTTGTATTCCCATGTGAGACCTTCACGCGGAAGAGTGGTTCTCTTGCATGGGGATACACGGTGAAGAACCAAAAGCCAACATACTGAGGATGATAAAGCAAGAAATTAGCAACTGGGTTATTGTTGATTTTTTGAGCTTCTGTAGTAAACTTGGAATGATCTATCTCCAAATTCTCATTATGAGAGATAATGAGATGTCTAACTTTGAGACTACATTTGGCGGTCATTCTGTTTCTTGCAGCCAAACACATCTTGACTGATGCACTATGAAAGTTCATACTATTTTTTTTTCAGAAAAAAAAATGATTTACTGAGTTAAGAAATTAGAGTTGATGTGGGATTTAAGTAGAACAGGAAGAGTCAACTTGCACATTAAAATTTTTGTTCTGTGTGCAAAGGAAGAGTTGGTAAAGGTCTATATCTGAGATTAAGGGGCTCATGCAGAACATGTTTAACCTATGGAGGATACGAGAAACAATGTTAAGGGAAAACTATGGAGTTGGAGACAACTTGGGGAATAGTTTGGAAAGATAATTGATGAAAATAATTATGCTTCTAGAATAGCTACCTGTTTTCTAATTAATACATAATTAATACAAGAAGTATGAAAGGAGAGGCAGCTTTGGAAAGTTGATCATGGGTAATAATTTGGATGAGTAATTTAGGGAATACTTGTTAAATCTATAAATGTAGATCTAGTAGATTAAATATATGGATAAAAGCATCAGGAGAAAGATTTTCATTTAGCAATATAAATATAAGAATAATAATCACATACTAATAAATTCAAGTCAGGTGGATTCATCTATTTTGCAAGTACTTATTGTATCTAGTATATGCCAGGATGCATTCTTATGCATCCTTATATGTATATTAAAATTAAAATTAGGTAGTATGGAAGATAAAATCAGTCAAATATCCTTTCTAAGTTAAGTTTACATTTTTAAGAGGAAACAAAAATGAAAAATAAATGCAATAAATATGTAAAATGCACAGTTTATTAGAATTTGGTAAATGCTATGAAGTAGAAAGAGAGAGAGAGCAAGATAATTAAGAGTGCCTGCTTGGGGTGTGTGTGTGTGTGTGTGTGTGTGTGTGTGTGTGTGTGTGTGTGTGTGTGTGAATGCATGCATGAATCTCTGAGTGTATATATCGAATAGTCAGGGTAGACCTAATCGAGAAGTTTATCATCTGCGCAAAGACCAAAAAAGTCAAATGTGTTTATGTTCAGTGGTGGCCCCAGAGAAGGGTATTTTCTTGTTGTTTTCTTTTATTCATGCTTTTAGAAAGATGAAAAAGAATATACAAAGAGGGCCCAAGAAACAGAACTTATTTATTTCAAAAAGTATGTTTATTCTTGCATGCTTAAACGCAGTCACCTTCAAAGTACTCTGAGGCAGAACACCTATCAAGAAGCGTTTTCCACTGTTCAAAACAGTTTTTGAACTCATCAATTCTGATGCTTTTTTTGCTTCTGTCATTTTTTTTTTGTTTCACCTCTTCCACATCAGAAAAATGTTTCCCTTTGAGGACGTTTTTTGATCCGGGGAAAATTTTTTAAAAGTCACTTGGAGAGATTGGATGAATAGGGAGAATGGGGGGGTCATATCCTTTTTGTCAAAATTGAGGTATGAGCAGGTGCACTCGAAAATCACCAATCAGGAAGTGAGCAAATGCATTGAAAGTATCTCCAAAAAAAAAAAAAATTGTTTAGCTGAATGTAGCTTCTCACAACAATGCTAGCTGGTGCAGTGATGCTGATGAGTTCTTAGAATGCTTACTGAGTGGGAGAAACCTCACTAAAAGGGGCCTGCCCTTCAAAAGATAATTCCAGGTTATTTTAGGTTTTCTCTCATATTTAACAAACTAATGACCATACATCAAGTATCTGAGGATATATTAATCTGTTGTAGCAAAGATATTGCAACTGGCAGAGCAGCTGCTATTGGTATTTCTACTTGATTGAGTTTGTGATAGAGTACAGTTGTTCTTCAGGATGTGTCTTATTTTTATAGGGGTCAAACTAATAAATTAAATGGAGAAGTTTAATGAGGATCACCATGTCTGAATCTTTTCTATTATAGGGTGGCATCTTGACCAAGTTGAGAGAAGAGAGCTGTTTTAGATACCTCCACTTGGCACTTCTCATTGTAATTCTTTCTTTCTTTAGAAGCCAATCAATCAGTGCAGGGATTAGGTCAACATTCAGTGATATTCATTCCAATAATAGTTTTGCAGACCAGATTTATGACCACCAGGTTATAAATGTTGACCCAGTAGAGTCACTGGGAGCTGGACCTCATATGCTAATGAGACTTCTTCTGTGGTGACGAGTGTAATCTGGTTAATGCGTTCAGGTCTACTCTATGTCCTGTGCTAATTACTCCTGAGTGGTGCAGTCTAATACATGTGTACAGTCATCCTGACCCCAGATTTTATTTGGATCCTAGGAGGGATCTTCTTGAATATCTTTTTCTTGGTTATTCTGTTAAAGTTATGAGTGTTTTTTTGTTTTGTTTTGTTTTGTTTATCATGGAGCTACTAGTTTTCTTTTCATTGCTCTCTACCAAGATCTCTACTGATTACATAATATGTCATAAGATAACTTTTAGTACCTTATGTTCTGGTGCAAATAAGTCAATTCTTCACCCAGAATTGCTGATCTCTTTAACTTTATGGCCTGCCTTTTACCCTGTGTAGAATCCCCGCATAACAGTGTCAGAACTAGATGTGAAGATCATTTTTTTTTCCAGAATGTAAACTCAGTGTATGAGTGAGCAATAGGTGAACATGTAGCCCTACTTATTTGGCCTGCCCCTTCTGACATGTATCCTCCACACTACAAACAATTTAGTATGGAGTGATCATCTCACCAATATTTTCAGTCCAAGACATTTGAAGCACAGTTTCCATTCTGTGAGTAGGGGTTGGATGGGGCCTTGTCTGCCTGGAGTAAAGCTTCATTCACTTCAAAGGGAAGAGGATGGAAACACTGTTTGCAGCCTGTTCTTTCTAGAGTAAAACTAGGACTAAGTACTGGAGTAGAGGGACAGATACCCTGTTCTCTTGGTCGCATTTTCCTGCAGTAAAGAACCTATAACAAGGCTTCCATACTTGAAGTTTGGTGTGGAAGTTAAGGGATCTCAAATGCCACAAAATCTTATTGCTCTTAATGACATTTTGTAGATCTTCTTGAATAAATGTTTCTCCATTGATGAATGCCCTAAGGAAAATTTCCAAGAACTTTAAAAACTTTACTTAGAAGTATTTTAATCACCTAAATTGTTTAGCTGGAGAATGTGTTCAGCAACTTCTACTATTTCTGAAGTTCTGAACAAACTTTTTAGAAATATCCTTTTTAATTGTCCATTTATCTCGTCTTTAGGGAGGCTGAGTCCTGTTATATACTGTCATAGCTCTTAATATTTTAGTATATGGCAGTCACTTTAGTCTTTTCTGTTCTTTACCATAATGCCATCTCCTGGTTCCTAAGGGTTATGTGTCACCATCTGGCCTACCTCTGGCTTTAGGGTGAAATCATTGCCATTGCTACCAGTCAGCCCAGTCTGAAATGTGCAGATTTCTGCCAATATTGGATTATCAAAGATACTTTGAGTTATGTTTGTATCTTCCTCTCCAGTATATTCATTAATAATTTATTAAATTATTTTCTTCAGAACCTCTAATCATCTTTTTAAAAAGTAAAAGTGTTGGCTTCTTAATAGGCAGAAGCAGCCTATTTCTTCTACCTAAGTGCATCAATCTTGATGTGCTTGCCCCATGTTCCAAGGTCCAATTTTTTTTTTAAATCAAGGATCTGAGCTGGGCATAGGATATTTTGTCTAAGTTGGGAATTAATCTCTAGAGCTCCGCTGTTCTCGTGATTAAGTTCTGTGCTCAATTCTAAACTTTCTTTGCTCTCTAGTTTCAAGAAATTAGAGTCTGACTACAAGGATAGGTACTTTAGCTATTTTCTTAGTTTTAGCTGTTTATTAATTATTCTTAATCTTTGAAATTGAGAATTTCCCCCCAAACATTGTTATTCAGTTAAATTGTTTGCATAATTTATATTTCATCCATATTTAATAATACCTGATATAGCCTGTTGGTATATTTTTATCTACTGATACAACATTTTAATTTACCATATTCTAATTTACTATTTACCACTACCGCTTGTAAATGTTACCATTTGTAACAAATACAATGTTACCTTATCCAGGAGAAATGTGTAATGCATATAATGCCAACAATAGGAGTCCTCACTGGGGATGCTCCAACTCCAAAATCTCGTTTAAGTATATGCTTTTTAGGACAATTTCAGTACCAATGTTATAAGTCATGTTTCCTCAGAAGCAGACCAGGAGGTGAAGATTAGCATGCAGAAAGATAATTAGCAAGTGCTCCTTGTAAAAAAAACTCTTCTGTGGGAAGACTAAGAGGCAGTATAAGACATAGGGAGAAGTTGGGACAGAAGTCTAAAGGTGAGATGGCCCCTCAGTGCTGTTCTTTTTTGAGAAGGGGACCAGGTTACTCCAGCATCCTAATAAAGAAGAAAGAAAGAAAGAAAGAAAGAAAGAAAGAAAGAAAGAAAGAAAGAAAGAAAGAAGGAAGGAAGGAAGGAAGGAAGGAAGGAAGGAAGGAAGGAAGGAAGGAAGGAAAGAAAGAGGAAAAAACACAACTCCAGCATCAAGTCATACGACCTAGGATGTATAGGAGGTCTCTTAGCACCCTTCAGTTGGGGCATTTCCCAGACAGATGGAATAGCTGAAAACAGTAGTTTGTACAATGAGTCCTTTAGTTCTGTAGGATATACCTTGATCACAGCATTCATGACAGTCTTGTAGGTCATTGAGGTAATGTTGCCTTTTATTCTCTATGAAATGTAGTTTTAAGCAGAAGAGTTGAAATGACAAAGGAAGAGGAGAAAACAAAGCGTACAAGCTCGGGAGCTGTTAAGTTTCAAGTTTTCTGAGGAGGTAGTAAATTCCATCAAAATACCTTAAGAAGAAGTGGGCTTGAGTGACATAATGAAATGTTTCAAAAAGACATAATTTTAACGAGGCAGTGATTAACAATGTCAGTGCAATTTAAAGTAAAGACTAAATTTAGTAAGAAATAAATTGTGGCTTAAGTGAATTAAAATTAGAGAGGAGTTGTGGGGATGAGTGTGCTTACTGAAGGGTAAAGAAGGCACCCATTGTAGATATTTTTATCAAAAGATTTGAGAATGAAAAGAAGAAGAGAGATAGCTACATCAGGCTAAAATGCAAGACTTTTTAGTTATTTGTTTTGATATTTTGGAAGAGGCTTGAGTACATTTATATGCTGAAAACAGTAAGTAACCAAAGAGTGAAAAGTTTAAAATGAGAAGAGGGAAAAATGGCTGAATGGTCTGAAAAGAATGAGATTCAAGTTTTCCTATAACTAAATTCAATAGTGTTTGAAGATGTGAACAGAAAGAAAGGGGAAAAAGCAGAGCAATAAAATTAAAGGAAAAATGAAAGCCTACTGTGCTTGATTTCTCAATGAAAATAAATACAACAGGAGAATGCAAAGACATCAGCATTTGTGATCAGAATGAAGGGCATTACAATTCAAAAGTTTAGTCTTGGAATGTTTCTAAGGGAATACATTATAGATAAGGATGTGAAAATAATTTGGCTATTACTGTATGAAAAATGTGTCCCTGTTTCAAGGACAACAAACACTTGTGATTAGGATTCTAGATATACTATCCAAACAAGTCTACCTGTTACCAAGAGTAAGGCCAACCTTGGAGCTGTCTTTCAAAAAATATGGGAACAAGCCAGAATATTCATATATAATGAGGCTGAGGAAAGATAGAAAGGTACTATAGATTTAGGTGCTATACCTAAGACTCAACATAGGGAAATTCATAAAACAACAAAGCTATCTGAGAGTGACAATGCAGAGCTAAAAGAATACTAACTCTGCCTTGTTTTCCAGGTTTGTGGGAGAACAGTGCCAGACATAAATGCCTTTTCTTAGGTTGAAGTTGGGTTTCACAGAAACAAATAAAGCATCAGAAATATCTTTTCAAGACTTGTAGGTATATTTGTTTAAAAAGAAGACATAGATTGGGTGATTGTGCATATTGATTGCTTGATATTTCAAATCTGAGTGTTGTTGCACATGTAAGTAGTCGATATCGGTAACTGTGCAGTAACAATAAGTTCAGTATCAGGAAACAAGGGTGTTAAGTCATTCTAGATGTAAAGGATATAGCTAAAATATTTTGGAGGTATATTGATTGAAAAACAAGTATGCAAGAGGAGAAAATAGAATTTGCATGGGGACTTGGAAGGAGGAGAGACTACTATGTATACTCTCAGAGATATAGGAGAGTGAGAACAAAGAGTTGGTTTGTACATAAATTTTCCAAAAACTTAATAAGTAAACACTGTTAGCATGAAAGTTATTCTTCCTCACAAATATCAAGAACTATCCATGAATTCAGACAATTATATTAATATAAAAGTAAACTACATATGTACAATGGACTATTACGCAGCAGTAAAGGACAAACATGAACTTTGGAGAAACTTGAATGAATTTAGAGTCTATAATGCTCAGTTATCTATTACAGAAACAAATAACTGATTACCATATCTTCTCACTCATAAGTGGACCCTGAACATTTACCATAATACTACAAGGAAGAGATTAGCAGTAGTGGGATACTGCCAGGAGAGGATGGGGATGGACACATAGCATCAATAAGGGTACCTGATCTCAAAACAGGTGAAGTGGGGAACAAAGGGAGGCCCAAATTTTATCTGTATGACCACTTGTATACCTAATTCTGAATTGTGCCTCACACCTTTAAAATAAATAAATAAGAAAGTAAACATGTTATTAGCTGGAGGGATATTAGAGATCAGCTTACTTGAACCTGTCATTTCTGACACAAAGGAATATAACTCAAAGGGATTAGAATTATTGTGGAATTTCTCATAGCCAGCTGGTCAGGAAGAATAAGACATTCTAAATTTGGTTACACTAGTGAAGGGGTCCAGCCCCTTGCTGGGTCATGAGATTTCCTGAAGGAGAGACGGATAGGCGAAGGACGAAAATATTATACCCGGACACCAGTTTATATCCTCTACAAGTTACCACCATCTAGTGGTCTTAGCAATAAACAAGCCAAGAACCCTGTAAACATTCAGACAATGAGTCTTATTCATAAGGCCAAAGATGATAGTTTTAGTCCAAAGTCCCGAATTACAGTCCTTGAACTGTCTCCAGAAAGTTTCCAAGTGTAAAGTTCTTCATGTAGCAGTAGTTTTCCTTCTGGGGCTTTATGACCTTCAGAGTTTTGTAATTGCCTTTCTTGTCCGGGTGTCTTCGTTACTTTTCTCTCATCCTGTACACTAGGTATAGAAATTTTATACCCACATGTATAGCTCAAGGTAAAATAATTTAGAAACTAGGTAAAGATCTTTTGTATAGTTATTAAAGTATTTTGTACCTTATGTATTTAATAGGAAAATAGACACAAGTGTTTTAGAAGATCATGCACATAGTAGGTGAATTATGAACCCATCTATGGGATTGTGTACCAGAAGTCTCCTGAAGTAAGTGATACCCTATAATTTAGATTTTTCTGCAATGGAGAGAACTTGTTAACAATTTAAATTCATACCTATATCTATATATCTGTGTTCACATACTTATCTATATATGTGTATATATCCACATTTATCCTTATCCCATATCTATTTCTATGTCTGTATATAAGTATCTATCATCTATATCTCCCTGTCTTATGTATCATTTATCTACCTACCTGTCACTATAATTATATATGATATTTCATATTCTCCTTAGTCAAATCCAGGTTCATTAATGTGGCACACAGTTTCCAAACATCCCTGTCCCCAACTCTTTTAAAATCTTACTTCATCACCCTTTTTCCAAAAAATTAATTAAAAATAATTATAATTAAATAATAAAAACATCTTAAAAAATAAGCCTCTTTTGCAAAAAATGCAGTTTTAATGGAATTGTTTACTTTAAAGCTTTAAATTATAAGAAAACAAGGATAAGTTAATGATCTTTAATTACTAACATTGGCTAAAAGTTTTGAATAGCTTGAATGAATTTTGTAAGATCCAGGTCTATTGAGTTGTTTCTTGTGGTACTTCAAATATTTTAAATACAGCAAATAAAAAGAAAATATTTGTGCTCAGCTTTAATTCCCACGTAGAAACATTTCTCAATGAAATGCTTTAAAAGATTTTGCTCTGTAAATTGATCAGACAATACTTCTGAGTGTATGTGGGTGTGCATGCATGAGAGAGAGAATTATGAGTTGTGTCTATCTCCTTTACAATGACAATAAGGGACAAAAAAGTTAATTGTTCATGCCACTACATAATTTGAAGAAAGAAAATTTGAGAATTCCAACACACTTATATGAATCAAAATTCTTTGTCCATTTTCTGTATCTTGCCACTAGGAAAGAAAGAATGAACTGGAAGATTAAAACTATCTTTCTATGCTGAGATGTAAATTAATCTATAAATGCATATTAAGTTGCAAGCAGAAGTCAAATAATGAATCACTTATGTTGATCCCTTATTTTATTTATTCTTATTTTAGATAGTGTATAATTAATTTTTTCTATGCTTTAAACAGTGCAATCATTCTAGGAAACTGTGAGTTGAATTTTCTCGACTGACTTTTGTTGCTTGATTAATATTAACTACCATTCCCTGGGTTCTCTAGTTACTGCTCATTTAATGATTGCATATTCTTTCTAAGGGCTTCAAAAATAATCGATTGAAAATATTTTAAAGACATTCTTTTAAGAGCTCTAATTTGAATTTCTAACAAAGAACTCATATTTCTCTATATAATGAGCTATGATAGGTGCCTTCCTCCAGCAACAAATACTCATGGGATTTATATTGGATTTTGACAGTCACTTGCAGTGGTCCTCCTTGCTCACCGTTCTCCCCATGTGATCCATTTTAGACCTTCTACTGTATTAGAAGACATATATATATACAATCTAGGCATGGATAACTGACTTGAAGAAAGTAAATACAATGGTGACTTCTATCCCTATGGATTATAAAGTCAAATTTATCCCATTAAAAACATTGTTACACACCTACATTATGTCAGGCACTCTGTTAATTGCTAGGAATACAAATGAATATATGTCCTAATTGCTTTTCCAAAGACCTTATAGTTTAATATAGGAGATAGACATAAATAAATAACTATAATATAGTTATGAATAACAGCAGCCCTAAGGTATATAAGACTATGTGAAAATAGTCATACAACCAGGTTCCATTTCTGTATTAATTACAATCATACATATAGTTGCTTGTATATACTGTGTGTGTGTGTGTGTGTGTACATATATGTGTATGTGTTTGCTACATTCATTAATATTATATTTGTTGAGTAAAAGGCACAATGAATGAATGTGTGAATGAAATTATGCACCAAGTTTAACAGAGGCACCCATGAAGCAGTAAATGAATGTGCTTGAAGAAATCAGGAAAGACTTCATAACAGAAGTGATTACACTCATTCTTCCAAGACACATAGAAACTGGCCAACCTGTTTTATAGAGGACATGAACATTCCAAGCAGAATGAAGAACGTGAGCAAAAGCTCAGAGGTAAGAAATTAAATAGGTCATCCATGTGAATATATTCACATGGTTGTGGGACATCAGGAGGAGGAAGGAGAGCTCAGGCTGACGGGTTTGACAGAAAGATGCCAACTACACATTTACATACTTTTAAATGGTTTGGGACTTTCTGCTCTACTCTGTGTGACAGATATCATGAAGCAAACTGGCACATTTTCTACTGTTTATCCTGTCTGTGACCACAGCATCCTTATCATGTCACTTCAAACTGCCACTAACAATATTTTTTTGTAGTCATATGAGAAAATACCTAACTGGTTTCAGTACTATATTAAATAATTAAATAATATTAATGGAATATATAAAATGATGACATTGGCATTTTGAAAGACACCCTTGGGGCAGCATGGAGGATGAATTACAGGGGAGCAGATAGTAGATAATATTTTCTTTACATATTAGATCTTGTCAGTCCAGTATTTATATGCTTAGTCAAAAAATGTCTTATGTCTTGAAAAGATTATATTTTTTCAAGAGTAAATTTAAGTAGCAGGGAAAATATAATTAGGTGCACTTGGCACTCACAACTGCTAAATTGCCAAAGGGTATATTTTAAACATCTTTAAATTAGATATCTGTGTATTCTCCTCAAGGTACCATTTGCATTTTCAAACTGCAAGAGTAGAGAATAAGGACAGTTCAACACCTCGCCAGTTTGCTTTACTTGTTGCTCTAACCCCTAACGGCTAGGTCACTCACTGTGAGTATAACTATACTAGAAGGCTACAGATGTTTGTACATCACAATAATCATGAGAATTATCTTCCAAAGATTCAAATGCACCTAATGAAATCATACCTTAAATCTTAAAAATCTTAGTGAAATAAACTCATACTGCTTCCTACTCTCTATAAGTTCTTATTTTCCCTTCTTAATTGAAATTCCCTCTGCATAGAATTTGGAATGTTGGAATACAGGTGCTTTATTTCACTGCCATGAAGAAGAAGCAACAATTTATTTTGCAATGAGAGGAGAAGGCTTGCAGTGAGAGCTTGGATTGAGGGTCAGATAAAGTGTTTACACCATGTATAGTTTGTTATCCGATGTGCACCATTGCTGAATGAGAACATATGAACAAATTTTACATAAGAGTTTGTCATGTAACCTACTACTTAAGAACAGCCCATGTTAGCTGTAGTGTTTTAAGATTAGTTTTATATATAGATACAACTATTTTGGTTAAAATGTACTTCATTCAAAACACAGGTATATGATACTGTACCTAATCATATGTGTACTCACACATAGTATGCCTCCATGACAGTGTGCATATAAAACTATAAATAAGCAAACAAGCATTGTTGACTGATTGCTTCACTGAGTTCATGCAAGTTTCCCTATCAGTACTAGAGTTAAGTGAATGGCAAACAGAGTGAGAGGATTCAAAGACAAGGGAGTAGTATTTGAAGTCAGTTACTAAAGGCATAAAGTGCAAGTCTATGTGGGCAAGTCTACAGGTAACTATGAATATTAACAGTGTTTTGCTATTGGCTGTAGAATACTCCAATTAAATATCAATTAATTGAAAGTGTCCTTTTGCACTTCTACCCCTAATTTAGATAATTCTTCATATTTGAGCCACTATCAATATCTTGGAATTGAAAAACAGAACCTTGGTTTTAGTGGAATAAATATTTGCCGTTTAAACTTTTCATGGATAATTACAAAGAATCATGGTATGTGGTATGTACACAGCATGTACAAAATTGAAATTTTGCTGAAGATCACATTTGAATTATGAGCTTTTGTTGATTCTATTCATAAACATACTGAGTAAAATCAGTCACATTAAAAAAAACACATCTACAAATTTTAATTTTAGTTCTTCCGAAAGAAGAATCTTAGAAAATAGTATTCATGCAGGTAGTATATTTTCTAAGTGTTCTCAGGCATCAGGTGTAAGGGATAAAGTGGGTGAATGAGATGACATAAACTAGGGGGAGTACATTATACAAGGAAGAATAGTCAATGGAAAGGATACTGTAAAGTTAGCTTCTGCTACAGGCACCTAATACTCGACCCTGTGAGATCTTTGAAGAAAAACTTTAAAATGTATTTTCAGACATTCTACCCAAGGCAAAAAAAGAGGGGGGAACATTTATCTGTTGAATCCAGGTCCCTAATGGTTAATAATAATAGCTTGGAGGATATTAACTCTGCCACAATTACAGGCAATGCATGAGCAAGGGATGTGCATTTATGAGTGCAGAGCTAATTTTCACAGGCATCTCAGAAGCCCAGAGCAAGAAGCAAGTAGTATGCAGCACAGGTCAAGGGTGAGACACTATTGTAGTACACCTGCTTGAAACTGATAGGAGACTTTGTGAAACTGGTAGTCATAAAATTGAGGAATTTTTCAGTGAGACCCAAGTGATTTTGAAGTGGTATACTAGAAGTGTCCAATATAATAAACAACACTTCTGTAAACAGTTATTATTTCCTACTCCTGCCATATCTGTTAAAAATCTGAGGTTTTACTTTCTATATGGCTGCCTCTGCCTTGAAAGAAGAATGGGTATAAACCCGAAAATTTGTGAAATAAAGTAAGATTTAGGTAAAGAAAAAAAGTGGCTTCTACAAATGTTTCCTTTTGCAAATAGATGATATCAAATTTCTTATGTGGTAAATGAAGTTGATCTGTGAAAATTTGTCATTGTATTGTCATTTGTCACATGGTCATACTGTTATTTAAAATCGTACAGTAATCAATTATGTCTGATACATAGAAAATATGAGCAAAATTAAGCTCAAGAAGAATGAAAATTAGCACATTTGCAATAAAATAAATCTTCCTGTATTTATTAGCTAAGTAACCTCTACATAATATTTTTAAAGTTAGTCCTCAATGCTATGGTTTAAGTGTTTATATTCATACCAAAATTCAGGTGTTGCCAAAGTGAAAGTATTATGGGAAGGGACTTTTAAACAGGATTGGGTCATAAAAGCTTCTTCCTCATTAATGGGATTAAGTCCTTTTCAGAAAAGGCTTTGTGAAACTTTTGCTTTGTTTGCTTTCTTGACCTACCATCTTCTTCTCTGTGAGGGTTCAATAAGAATACCCTCACCAGACCATCTGTGGAGACCTTGATCTTGAACTTCCCAGTCTTCAGAACTGTGAGATATTAAATTTCTGTTCTTTATGCATTGCCCAGTCTTAGGTGTTCTGTTATAGCAGCACAAAAACAATTGATTTAATTCAATGTGAGTCATATTAACAAATACTAAAAAAAGAATGCCATTATTTTTCAGTTTTTTGCTTATTATTTTAATTTTATTTGTTTGCTTTTAGATCTCTGAGAGCTATATAGGTAAAATTTTAAGGGGTAAGAATGAGGAAATACATTTTAGATTTGATTTTTCATGCATAATTTTGTGACCTTGGGAAATTAATTTGAGTTTCAGAGCATTTAGTTTTCTCACCTTTAAATGGCAAATATTGAGTATTACTCCCCTCCAAAACTCATGTTAACAAGAGAAAGAGAGACCTGAACTCACATGTGGGCCAGTTCAGGCCCCTTACCATGTGATACCTTGCACTGCCTTGCACTCTTCGGAGAGTTCTCACCAGCAAGAAGGCTCTCACCAGATGTACCACCTTGACCTTGGGTTTTCTAGCCTTCATAACTATAATAAATAAATTCTTTAAAAAATTATCCAGTTTTAAATATTCTTTTAAAAGCGACAGAACTCAGATAAGAAAGGGATTCACTCAAATTGACTCTGATCCTCCTTAAATCTTCTTGACATGGAACCTCCTCCATGTATGACCTCCTATGCGGATCCTCATATGGAAAAACATTTAGTGTTGCATAAGGCTTTTTTATGTATCCCAATTGCATAGATTTTAAAACCATTTTTCCAAGCATAGGCAACTGAGTCTTTAGAGAGATATAAGTGTCTGTGTGTGATAACCATTACCAGAATATTCTTGCCTTACCTACCTGACATTTTGCAGTTAAAAAAATTCTGTTTGGATCAGAATCATAAATGTTTTCAAAGACTTTCACAGTCTTCCTTAAAAGCATATGTATATGACACTGACTTGCTTGAGCTTATTATTATAAATGTTGACCATATAATAATGCTTTATAGGCTTTCATTTTATATTCAGCCAAAGGCAATTAAAACTGCTGGTTTATATCATTTATTTCAGTCAGGAAATTTTTTTATCATTTAAAAATGTTCCATTTAAATCGTGGAAGTAAAACATTATGCAGCTTCTTATTGCTTGCTGTCATTTTGAGAGACATAGTTTTATAAAATATTGAATTAAGTTCAGAAATAGCATTAGCAATGCAGTTGTTCTGTGCCTGGATGACAGCTAGTAGGGAATTTACTCGTACTTAAAGATTGCTCTATGTGCTGTCAGGTTTATTGGTTAATTTTAACTGTTACCATTGCTTGCAACTGAACTATTATAATGTCATCCTATTAGAAATTCAGTCCTCGCAAAATTGCAGGCTTTTACATTTTTTTTATTGCGTGTTTTTTTTTTCTTATTTAAAGCTGAAATCTTTAAAGACCAGGCAAGTATGACACTGACAAAGAAGAAACAAGCCAAGAGTTACCAGGGGATGATTAAACACACCATCCTTTCTCAGTGGTACAACACTGTGATCACAGCATGTTTGTGCATTACACTCAAAGTTATTTTCAAGACCCAACAAAATTATTGAGTGCTGTAGCATCCATCTCATCACTGCTGTATTTCCTTTTGGCAGCTGTTACTATTATTAGCTTAGTTGTGTTGAAGATGATTCCCTTGATGCTTCTTTTGGCTTATCCTTCTTCATCACCAGTGAGAGCCAATCCAGAGCAGCGACCTGGGAGCAAGCCAGAGTGGCATTTGTCTGGCCAATTGTGGAATGAATGCTTAATAACCCCCTCCATTTTAGAGGCATAGAAATTAGAACACGTAAATTTTTCCTTTAGAAAATTATTTTTATTTTGAAGATGTGGGGTACAATTCAGGATTACTTATGCAAGTAAAAAATTTCTAAACCAGATGTTCACTCTCCTTGCAGTTGGATAATACTATGAAAGAAAATACATGATACTTGCATATGAAATAAATAAAATCAACTAGGTCAGATCCCAATTCTGCTATTGACTTTTGGTCTTTTATTCTCAGATTCAGTTTGGGAATAAGAATACTAGACTTTTCAAGATCGTTGAGCTGTGAAGATCAAAATTTGAATGAGGTATGGTAATGTGAATACAATGTGATTTTGTAAATCACACACTTTCATAGATATGTAAGATTTGTCTTTCAATATTGACTAAATCTATCTTAGATTTAATATTTGTAATATAAGTTTTAAGTAATAAATCGAGTTTTAAAATCACAGATACATTGCTTAGTGAACTAAAACATTGTTCTGTCTGTCAACATTTTGAAGTCTTAATATAAAGTACACATAAACAGAATATCACAGATAAAACTAATGAGGTCCTTAATGTCAATTCAGTGTGTGATTTTATAAATTGAATTATACTTCACAGGCATAAAATTAAGATAAAATTAAGTATCTGCTGCTATCCTATATAATACAAATAACTTTGAAGTCATGTCACTTGGCACTTAATCCTTATGCTCTAGGGTGCTTCCCCCTTACCACCATTCATTTAACAGTTGCCAATATTAAGTTTCCCTGAAAAAGCTTATTATTCAGAATTCCAATGGGGAGTAAACTTATCTTCATGTTCTATGCAAAATTTTAGAAACTGTACTTCATAAATGTTAATTAGATGAACAGGTGAACCAGTGTAAGTCTGCATCAATGTAATTTTATTTTTTTTATAGTATTTGTCAGTATACCTCTGTTGGACTAAAGAGTTTTCAAGAGGAATAATGAAATACAAAACATCAATAAAAGTGTTGCAATTAATTGCAAAGATTTTGTTTCCTTGCTTGTGTAGATGTATTCAAGGGTACACATTTATATACACACTTATAACCTTGATTTATGCATTCTGTTAATTTTAACATTTTCCTTTCATTAACATGATAGAACATTGAGTTTATAAGTTTAACAAACTAGCACTTTTCCAGGTTAGGAGTTTGGGATCAGACTGGGCAAGATAGCGAGACCTTATCTCTAAAAACAAAAATGAAAAAATAAGCTGAGTGTGGTGGCACATGGCTGTTAATTCCAGTTAATTAGGGCACTAAAGAAAAAGGATTGCTTGGACTCAGCAATTGGAGGCTGCAGTGAACTATGATCACATCACTGTACTTTAGTCTGGGTGATAGAATGAGACTCTATCTATAATAAATAAACAAACAAACAAACAAATAAATAAGCAAGCATACAAACACATATAATTTGAAAGTAAAAGATGCATAACATTTTAATATATGTATACATATATCTTTTGTTCTCTCTCTCTCTCTGTGCATATGTGTACATTGGAGAATTTAAAATTCATACATCATGAAGGAGACTTTAGAGTATAGTAGATAATAGTTCCCTGTTTGGATTTTAAAAAGATAAGGGAAAATTATTATAAGCCATTAGATGTCAGAAATAAGAGCCAGGAATAGGATCCAGAAATACAAATTAGTGGACGCTAATCAAAGAAATATTCTAGCAACACCCAGATTCCTACAAATGTAAGATTAGAGTACCCTTTTCTATTTCTAACAAAAATGGTTACTAGGGATCAAATCACCAAGTTCTACTCTGCTTGCCAACAAGCAAGTCAGCAACAGTGCTATCCAAAATAAGTACTATGTTGTGATTTAAAAGTATATCTTTATTTCCCTCTTGGCCATCCTATGCCATTTATTCATAATATCTTTGTCTGACATATCACCTTGAGGAAATTGCACCCCAGTCAGATATTATACTTTGCAAGCAAAGAAAAAAGAATACATAATCAGAAAAGATTCAGATGTATAGAAATTACAGCTTTTGGCTCATATTCTTTCCACATAAGTATTAGAATTTTACATCCAGAATACTAATATGGAAGTATTATGTGGTATGACGAATTTAATAATCATATTAAGATAATATTTACCAGAGTTTGTTCTGTTCAGTTCAGTGCTACTGTACCAAACTTACTTTCAGTTAATGTGGGGAGGGATATATAAAAAGAGAACAAAAATACACAAATATAAATATAAATATAGGCAGATAGACAATGTAATATGTTAGCTGCTAAACAGATTTTCAAAATGTGTCATTGTGGGATTAGGCACAAAACTATTATAGTCCCTAGATGCTCTCTAAAATCTGACAATAGGTAAGAGGTTTTCCAATTTTATCCTAGAATATCATTGGGGTCCTCAGAATTAAAGCCTTAGTTATAATTGGAGTGGAAGGAGGGGCAAATTAGTTGGCTTCCAGGCACTGGAAGCATCACCTATTTATGTAGGCACAACAACCCTATTTTCAGTCTGTGCTTAATGAAGGGAGTCTACTGTTAAACATGCTTGAGAACACCTGGCTTGGTTCTTAGCCACAATGATACTTAGAGGTCAACCAATGCATTTTTCAAAGTTGTAGCTGGCTATAACCTGGAACACTTTACTTTCTGATTGATGTATTTACATGCAAGAAGTTCACTTACAATGAACAAAACTGCCTACTATGTAGTCAGAAATGATGGTGATGTGTTAAATTATACCTTTTTGCACAGTCTCTTTAAGAAAAGCGAGCATTAGGGTGTTATAGTCTAAATGTTTCCTTTTAATGCACAATGACCTTGTCAAGATGTTGCAAAAAGGCAGTAGGTAAGTATATTGTGCATGGGTCACCAAGCTTTAAGCTTGTCAAAAACATGATCAACTGCTGTGTCTACCTTCATTTCTCAGCAGGAGACTGTCTGAAGTTGTAGTACAATAAAATGCACCAAAAAAAGTCGAAAAAAAGTAAAGATAATAGACAAAGAAATATTTCTACATGCTATCTTACTGCTTAATTACTTTATACTGTGTTATTATATGCATTTAAATGCAAATATTAGCTAGAGATGATGTTGAATCACAGCAAGAGACTTAAGCTTCCCCATCAATCATCAGAAATTTCTCAGATTTATTTCTGATTTGACTTTCTATGTGGCTTTTTTCTTAGCATCAAACTACTCTAAGGCATTCCTATACATATTAAAAGTCAGTGTCAATAGATAAATGCTTTTGCATTATCTTTCTTTGCTAATATTACATAAGATAATTCTGCACTTAATAAAATAAATAAGCTCCTTGCGTAGGGTCAACTTTATATTCCAATTTTTAACTTGTTTCATGGTTAATAAATAATATTTGCCCTGGTTATCTTGCAAGACTATCAAAAACAAATGAGAATTTGATAAGGGAAAAAGCTGTAGTGATTGCTGGGATGTGTTGCCCAGATGCTCCTTCATCACCAAAACTTGTTTTCTCTGCTACTAAAACTGTTATCACAAGACAATCCTCAACTGTCAGCTCTGGAATTGATTTGACTGAAGAAAATCCTAAAGTCATGGGCCCACATCATTTGCAGGGCAATGTACATCCAATTACCAGTTACTAAAGTTACATAAAGGACTGGCTTCTTTCTATGAAATGGGACAATTCCACAGGCTCCTATAGTTTGTTTAGGATATGTTTGAGATGACATTACAGTCCAACTTCTTCCTGCCCAATTCTGATTCCTTTTTTTTTTTTCATACATAGGTATTGAACACAAGAACACGCCTCAATAAACATTTCCATACTCATCTCTATGTGAATTTGCTTCTCTGGAAATCCAACCTGCAACAAAATCCAAGAAATTACATGTTATAAACATTATGCTAAGTCTTCATTTATGAACAAAATTCATCAAGCCAAGTCTATGAATTCCTTTTCACACTAGGGCTGTTATTGGAAGAATAGCATGAACTCCCCATTATTTATTGTGTTAAATGCAGAAATAAAGTTAATTGAATTTGAAAAGCTTCAAATTTTTTATATCTCATATGTCATTATTATCAACTTGGAGTGCTATGTTAAAGAACAAGATCAAAGATGTATATAGTATGCTTAAGACCCCTGTAAATTACACAAAGCTACTACATTTGAAGAATTATTCATTACATTGCAAATATTATACTACTACTAATAATCCAGATGCCTGAAGAAAGTTTGCTCTCTTTATTATTTCATAAATATAAAATAAATGTTCTTGGTGCAAACTTGAAAGGTTTTTTGTATAAATTAGGCTATACATGCTGAAATTTAACAAAGGGAGAATAAACATATGTCAGTATATTTTTGGAGTAAAATATTTCTAGTTATGATATTCAAGAAGTTTAAGTTATCTTTTGGACTTGCTTGTTATTTTTATTATTAAATGTTTCTCAAGACTAAAACTTATTTTAATTATCTTCTTACTATAGAAGATATTTTGTACATATAACTTTGAACATCAAAGAGGCCTAAATATATATGTATGTATGCATGTGTGTATGTTGCTTGAAGAAAGGATTAAAGATCATTGTCAGCAAGAGAAAAAATAGTACAAATTCATAAATCTAAATCAGCTGATAGTTTTATTTTTGAATATATTTATGTATTTGCTCATGAACAAATTAGTTTAAAGTATACTGTGTTACAAAATGTGCATTAGCTAAATTCCTATAATCCATTTTATTTTATGAAGTGGAACCTATGTATATAAAATACATTTGAAATTAAAGCATATTATCTTCTACTGATCAGTTGCTTTTTAACTTGTGGTAAATATCAGCAACTGATCAGTAAAATTGAACATTTAGACAATTTTTAAGTTAAGTGGCATTAAGTAAATTCACATTGTTGTGCAACAATCACCATTATCCATCTGCAAATTGATTTTATCATTACAAACTGAAACTTTGTACCCATTAGGCAATAAGTTTCCTTTGTCTCTTTCCCTCAGCCCCTAGTATCCACTATTCTACTTTATGTCTCTATGAATTAGACTATTCTAGTATCACATATAAGTGAAATCATATAATGTGTGTCCTTTGTATCTGACTCATTTCACTTAACAAAATATTACCAAGGTTTAAACATGTTGCATTATGTATCAGAATTTCCTTCTTTTTAAGGCTGAATAATATTCTATTATACATATGTAACACATTTTGTTTATTCATTTTTCAGTCAATGGACACTTGAGGTTGTTTTCACTTTTTGACTATAGTGAATAATGCTACTATGGATATTATATATAAATATCTGTTTGAATTATTGTTCTCTGCTTTAAATTCTTTAGGGTGTATGCCCAGAGGTAGAATTTGCTGAATTAAACAGTGATTCTGTTTAGCTTTTTTTGAGGAATACCATATTGATTTCTATAGTAGATGTATGTTCTGAGGAGGGCAAGTCTAAACAAACCTACCCTCAAAGCCTGAAGAAGGTGATAAGCCAAATAGATGACTGACAAATACAGTTTCATAGAAACAAACATTCAATATGGACTTAAAAGCTGATGCCATGTCTAGATCTCAGGTGGTGTGAGAGAAGATGGTGTGGATCCCCGAGCCATTATCCCTCAGACACAGGGCTTATATACCATAGGGAAAGGATGATTCAAATACTTGGTGGAGGCAGCTGATAAAATGATAAAATGTAAATACACACACATAGTTAACCTATTATATTTATCCAAATCAATTTGAATCTGAAACTTTAAGCATGAATTGACTACTAGAAGTGGGGTCACTGAATGTCACTATTTGTAAGGTCAATTAAACAATCATAAAATCTCAGAGCTGTAAGAAAAGTAATATCTTATTAAGCCCACCATCAACTGTTAATTTGTGTCTTATTGTCACTCCTCTGTATTTTCTAATAGTCTGTAGGTTTTGACTAAATATGCTCTCGTTAACTAACACCATTGGTACTTATACAATACCAGGCTTAGTTTTCCTATTATTGAAGTAATTTCATAGTATGAACCAAAGGCTAGTTTGACTCACGAGAATAAAAATTTAAAATAATAATAGAATATATGTAATGATATTTTTATGGTACTAGATACCAAAGTAACCACCAAATCATTGTCTTGCACTGGAGTTTTAATATGAAATTGCTTCAGTTAATTAAATTAGATTACCACACAATGTAACTAATTATGGCCATGTAGCTAATGATGAATTGATTGCCTTTAGGAAACATTAAAACAAAGACAGCTAATTCAGTCCTTAGAAAGATCATCTTATAATTGTAGCTTCATATATCATGTTGAAACTATTTTAAAACTATATTTAGGATTGTGCTATTAAACAAGTCATCATTTTTTTAGGGAAGTCCAGATGAAGTAAAAAAAAAAACTGTAGAACATGTGACTATCCAATTTGTTCAGCATAATTTGTTTCATAGGATGTCCTTTCAGTGAATGTTTGTCTGCTTTGTCGAAGATCAGTTGGTTGTATGTATTTAGTTGTATTTCTGGATTCTCTATTTTGTTCAATTGGCCCATATGTCTGCTAAGGTACCAGTACCATGCTGTTTTTATTATTATAACTTTGTAATACATATTGAAGTAGAGTGATGTGATACCTTCAGCTTTATTCTCTTTGCTGAGGATTACTTTGGCTACTTGGGCTCTTTTTTGGTTCCATATGAATTGCAAATGGAAGTCTTGATATACACAATTTTTAAGGTTCCTCTGGATTTTATCAGTATTCAGAGTCTAGAATTGTCTCTCAGTCCGGAAAGAAGGGGAAGGAAAAAATCGACATGGGTTCCTTCTTCTATAACTTCAATTTCTTTCCTTCATATAGAATCAGGCAATTTTCACAAGTCAATCTTTAACATCAGGAAGCAGACATACTGTATTTAAGAATGAATAGGAAAATTAGCATGCTTTTATCTATTAGTCAAAAGAAAATAAAGGTACATGATTTGGGGGCAACAATAAATTCCACAGAACAAATAAAAGCAACAAAATGCATTTAAAAAAAACCGAAAAACAAAAAGCAAAAAAACCTCCAAATAGGTCTCTGTGTTTTATATATTTAGATAGATGTTATGGTTATTTTTATGTGTCATTTTGAATGGCTATGGGGTGCCCAGATTAAACATGATTTCTGGGTATGACTGTGAATGTACTCCTGGAAAAGTTTAGCATTTGAATGGGTGGATTCAGTAAGTAGATTTCACTTCTCAGTGTTGTGAAATTGGGTATCATCTAATTCACTGAGGGATTGAATATAACAAAAAGTGGAGGAAAGAGAAATTTTCCACTTTTGCTTCCTGCCTGCCTACTTGAATTGCAACATATCGTTTTCTCTGACTCTCAGACTTGAATTTACACCATTAGCTACTCTGGTTCTCAAGCTTTTGGCCTGAAACTTAATTACACTATCAGATTTTCTGGTTGCTAGCTCACACAACAGATTATAGGACACCTCAGTACCATGATCACATGAGTCAGTTCCTAATTTTATATATATACATAAAATATATGAAATATATATTATATTATACTTATATAAAATATTTAATTATATATTATATAAATTTTATGTATTATATATAAAATATATGATTATATATGTAAAATATATAATTATATATATAGTTGTAATATGTATTTATAAATAATTATATATGATACCAAAAAAGTATATACATTATAAGAAAGAAAAAACTGTATTAAAATACTTGATATACAAAACAATCTGGTACAAGAACAGGCATATAGACCAATGAAATCAAACTAAGATTCCAGAAGCAAAACCTCAATTTCTCAACCAACTCACCTTTAATAAAGCCTCCACCACCCACTACTAGGGAGAGGAGAACCTATTCAGTAAATGATGCTGGGAAAAACTGGTTGACCACATGCAGATTAAAACAGGACCCCTACCTATCGCCATACACTAAAATTAACTCTAAATGGATCACAGACCTAAATGTAAAACCTCTAACTGTAAGAACCTTAGAAAATGCAGGAGACAATCTTATGGAAGTTGTAACTGGCAACCAATTCCTGATCAAAACCCGAAGTGCCCAGGTCATAAGAGATAAGATAGACAAGTGGGACCTCATTAAACTGACAAGCTTCTGCAAAGCCAAAGAAACCATCAAGAGAGCAGGGAGACAACCCACAGACTGTGAAAAAATATTTGCCAACTCCATGTCTGACAAAGGTCTAACATCAAAGATCTACAAGGAACTCAAAAATGCTGAAAAGAAAAAAAATAGCCCCATTACAAAGTGGGCTAATGATATGAACAGACACTTCTCAAAAGAAGAAATATGAGCAGCTAATGGATACTGAAAAATTGTTCAGCCTCACTAGTCATCAAGGAGATGCAAAATAAAACCACACTGAGATACCACCTAACTTGAGTCAGGATGCTCATCATCAATAACTCAAAAAATAACAGATGCTGGAGAGGATGTGGTGAAAAGGGAACACTTCTACACTGTTGGTGGGAGTGTAAACTAGTATAGCCTCTGTGTAAAACAGTGTGGCAATTCCTAAAAGTTCTAAAAATTGGCCTTCCATATGACCCCACAATCCCCCTACTGGGAATATACCGAAGAAGTCAGGTCACTCTATAAAAAAGATACGTACACACGTATGTGTATTGCAGCATTGTTCACAATTGCAAGAACATGGAACCAACCATGCTGTCCATCAAAAGAGGACTGGATTTAAAAAATGTAGTACATATACACAATGGAATACTATGCAGTAATAAAGAAGAACAAAATCATGAACTTCGCACTAACGTGGAAGGAATTAGAGTTTATAATACTGAGTGATCTCTCACAGAAACAAAGAGCTGAGTATCACATATTCCCATTCATAAGTGAACCTCGAACAACTACCATATTACTATAATAAAAAGATTGAAAGTGGTGGGAAACTGCAGGGAGGGGTTGAGGGGTGAGGAGGTGGGATTGACAGTAGTTGATATCTGCCTGGGGAAGGGGGAGCACACCTCATTGATAAGGATACCTGTATGGCGAATATTTGTATACCAAGCCCTGATTGTACCCTGCGGTTTCAAATACAAATTAAAGAGGAAAAAAAAAAATACTCAGTGTATACTGATAACAAAAGGTGAATACAAGTCCCATTTGATTTCTGCAATTACAGGAGGTGCTCAAAGTTGTTACCTTCAATGTTCAGACACTTCTAATTACAGTGAAGTAAAGTAATACATAGATAACATATCTTAAAATATATGTACATTTCTGGCACCCCCAGTATATGTGTGTGTGTATAGGTATATAACTAGTAAGTTCATCTGGAAAACTCTAACTGATGCAATAGATAGACATGATTGAAAGACTTCTCCTTGGTCCACTCATGATCAAGATACAGAAAACAGATAAATGATTAAGATCCAGAATTCATTACTGATGAATGGAAGGAGGAGAGAAAAGAAGAAGGAAAGAAGAAATATTAAAAATAAGTAAGGAGATGGTAATAAAAATGTATAAGGAGGTGAGTATTGAAGAGTGAACAAAGGGTATGAGGTACAACAGTATTTTAAAAAGTAAAATATTTAGGAATAAATTTAAGCAAGAAGATGAAAATTTTGTCCTCATTAAATGATAAAACATTGATGAAAGAATTTGAAAAAAAATGCAATATACAAAGATACTCATGTTCATGGATTGGAAACATTAATATCATTAAAATTTCCATACTACCTAAAACAACCTACAGATCTATTGTAATCCCAACCAAAAACTCAATGACATTTTTCTCACAGAAAAATATTCTAAAATTCTGACAAACCACAAAATGTCCTAAATTACCAAAGCAATATTGAGCGAAAAATTCCAAGACAGGCATCATACTACCTAATGTGAAAATCTACCATAAAGTTGTAGTAATCAAAACAGACATATAGACAAGTTGAACAGAATAGAGATCCCAGAAGTATACCCTTGCATTTACAGCCAATTGATTTTCAACAAAGATGCCATGAACACGCCTTGCAATAAATGAAACTGGAAGAAGTGTAATTTATGTACAGAAGAATAAAATTGAATTCTTATCTTTCACTGTACACAGAGATTAACCAAAAAAAGAATTGAAGACTTAAGGTAAAACCTGAAACTCTAAAACTATTAGGAAAAAGTATAGGATAAAATCTTTGTGATACTGGCTTGGGCAAAGATATATATATATATATCTCCCCAGAATCACCAGCAGCATATAGACATGTGGGATAATATCAAACTAAAAAGCTTCAGGACAGCAAAGGAAACAATCAACAATTATCAGATTAAGGAGACAACCTACAGATTAGAAGAAAATCTTTGCAAACCATATATCTGATGAGATGTTACTGTCTGATATGTATAAGGAATTTTTAAAAATAGTAAGTTAGAGAGACCCAAGATGGCTAACATGGAACAGAAGACTGGTGCCACTCTCATTGATCTAGGGAGAGAGTAGGGACCCAACTGGTGGTTAATGGAAACATCTTGAACATTTTTGGAAGGGTGACACACCCTCCACCCAGCAAAGGTTTCTTTGAACACACAGACACAAGAAAGTCACAGGGGATGCAGGAATCTGGATACCCCATGCCCCATCAGGCTCCTGGCTAATACAAGAGCCAGCAGACAAAAGTGGGTTAGTAAGTTACAGATGATTTGTAACAGTTTACCTCCTTCCAGACAGGTGTGGGTCATCAGTTCCACACAAGAGGAGTCCTGAGCAGGGTGTAGGACTTTGATCAACCACAGCCTCAGTAGGATTAAAAAAGACCCAAGTTGGGGTAACTACAGCGAGTATGGCTTTTTGCCAGATTAGTGCCACATAGGTGGGTGGGTCCATCTGCAGAACAGGAACCAAGATGAACTATATGTGAAACTCACTGAAGTCATACAGGACACAAAAGTGGAAGGGCCAATTTCAAAAAAGACCATTCAAAATAATGGAAATAAACAACTTCATCCTAGAAATGAAGAACACACTAACAAGCATAGGTAATAGGGTCAGCCAGGCAAAGAAAAAAATTTCAGAGCTTGAAAATCAAAATATAGAATTAATCCAGTCTGTCAAAAACAGAGAACAAAAGCTTTAAAGAAGGAGCAACACCTCCATGAGATGTGGGACTATGTCAGTAAGTCAACTCTATGTCTGATTGGCATTCCTGAAGCAGACAGGAAAATGGAAAACACCATGGAGCAAGCATTCCATGACATCATTCAAGAAAGCTTTCCATATTTAGCCAGAGAAATGACTATTCAAGTACAAAACATTCAGATAACCCCTGCAAGGTGTCATATGAAAATATGATCCCCAAAGCTCATAGTCACCTGCCTCCACAAAATAATCATGAAAGAAAAATATTAAGGGCAGCAAGAGAGAAAGGTCAGACTACCTTTAGGGGAATATTTATCAGAATCCCTCAAGATTTATCTGCAGAAACACTCCAAGCCAGAAGGGACTGGAGTCCAATTTCTAATGTTCTTGAAGATAAGCAATTCTAGCTAAGAATTTCCTACCCTACCAATCTTCATCAGTGACGAGAAACTAAAATCATTTCCAGACATTCAGTCCCTAGCAGAACATGCTGCCTCCATACCAGCCTTTCAGGAGATGCTGAAGAAAGTGTTGAACACAAGAGAAAAAAAAGAATGGTCATACCCATCACAAAATTTCAGACAAACACAGAGTTAACAGAACACTTACCAAGATGAAATTACACACATATATGAATACAAAAAAACTCACTGAAGTCATACAGGAAGTAAAAGGAAAAAGAAAAAAGCAAATCCCTAAGAGTCCTGTGACAAAGATAAATGCTCATATTTCAATAATATTAATGTGAATGAACTAACTGTACCACTCAAAAGACATGGAGTGTCAAACTGGATAAAGAAGCATGATATTAGAGTCTGCTGCCTTTAGGAAACTCATCTCACTGCAAAGGATATCCACAGGCTCAAAGTTAGAGGCTAGAAAGTAGTCGTTCACATAAACGGAAAACAGAAGAGGACAAGTGTGGCCATTCTAATATCAGACAAGGCAGTCTTCAAACCATAAAAAGTTATAAAGGACTCAGAAGGACACTATATAAAAGGATCAATCCACCAGCAGGAAATATTCATCCTAAACATATATTCACCAAACACAGGAGTACTACTAAAAAACAAGAGAGGACATGGGCTCTCACAAATCATAGTCTGAGGCCTAAATACCAAACTAACAGCTTTGGCAGGATAATCAAGGCAAAAAATCAAAGGAGATCCGGAACTTCAACTAGAAACTCAATCAAATGGATTTAATAGACATCTACAGAACACTACCCAGTATCTACTGAATAGACATTCTGCTCATCAGCACATGGAACATACTTCAAGATTGATCACATTCTTGGGCATAAATCAAATGTGATCAAATTTCAAAAGCTCAAAATAATACCATGAATCTTCTCAGATCACAGTACAATAAAAAATATTACCACCAACAAGATACCTCTCAAAACATGCAAAGACATGGGCACTTAGCAACATGCTGCTGAATGACATTTGGGTCAACACAGAGATCAAGAAAGAAATAAAAAAATTCCTGGAAATGTTAGGAGCCGACTACAGAGGCCCACTGAGGGTTAGGGATCAGGAAGGGCCTTTGACCCTGAGACCACTAGGATGTGTTCGGGAGTTATTGACCCCATTTCCTCCCCCTTTCTACTCAGC
>NW_007079188.1:89391-99605 GCF_000164805.1 Carlito syrichta | reverse complement strand
AAAGACCCATTGTAATTCCCAATAACACACATCGCTTCTGCACTAGACCGGAGTCCAGTCTCTTTCTTTCTCTCTCTCTCTCTTTCTCTCTTTTTCCCCCCAGTCGCCGATGCTGTCTCCACCTTTGGGGTACGCTGAACCTGGCTGGAGCTGGGCTCCAGCATAGAAATACATGGAAAAAAAGACATTTTATCAGAATCTCTGGGATGCCACGAAAACAGTATCAGGAGGAAAATTTGAAGCATTGCACACACACACATCAGGAAAACAGAAAGATCTCAAGTAGACAGGCTAATATCACAACTAAAGGAGTTGAAAAGTCAAAATCACCTAAATCCTAACTTCAACAGAAAAATTTAGATCACCAAGATAAAATCACAGCTGCAGGACATAGAAGAGAAAAATATCATAGAAGGGATCAATAAAATCATAAACTGCTTACTTGAAAGGATAAATAAGATAGATAGTCTCCTCTCAGATTGATTAAAAAAAGAGAGATCAAAAGTCCAGATAAACACAATTAGAAACCCAAAAGGCAAAGTCACAACTGGCTCTTAAGAAATTCAAAAGATTATCAGCAATTACTACAAAAACCTGTATGCAAATAACTAGAAAGTTAAAGAAAATAGGGCACTTTCTGACATCACACAACCTCCCAAGGTTGAAGCAAGAAGAAATTGAAACTCTAAACAGACTAATAATAATTCAGGAAACTGACTCAGTCATAAGACATCTCCCTACTAAAAAAAAAAAAAAACCCATACCAGACAGAGTCTCAGCTGAATTCTATAAGACACACAAGGAGGAGTTGATACCAATCCTATTGAAAGTATTCCAGGCAATTGAGAAAGATGGAATTCTCCCCAACTCCTTTTATGAAGCCAACATCACACTAATACCCAAACCTGGCAAAGACTCAATAAGGAAAGATAATTACAGGCCAATCTCCCTGATGAACTTAAATACAAAAATTCTCAATAAGATTCTAGCAATTTGGATCCAACAGCACATCTCAAGGATCATCCACCATGACCATGTGGGCTTCAATCCTGGGATTGAAGACTGGTTCAACATTTGCAAGACCATAAATGTAATCCAGCACAGCAACAGATGAAAAACCAAGAACCACATGACTGGATCATTAGATGCAGAAAGAGCATTCCACAAAATCCAGTGATGCTTCTTGAAAAAAATGCTTGAACACCTAGGCATAGAAGAAATGTTGCTCAAAACAGTAAGAACTATCTATAAAAAAAACCCGTAGCCAACATTTTGCTCAAAGGGTGTAAGTTGGAGTCATTCCCCCTAAGAATGGGAACATGATAAGCTTGCCTATTCTGACCCCTACTATTGAACGTAGGGCTAGAAATCCTAACCAGAGTAATCAGGCAAGAGAAGAAAATCAGAGGTATTCAAATCGGAAAAGAGGAAGTTAGGTTATCTCTCTTTACAGATGATTTAATTCTACATCTTGAAAACCCTAGAGAGTCTGTCAAAAGCCTCCTCACATTGAGAATTAACTTTGATAAAGTCTCAGGGTACAAAATAAACGTGCAAAAGACAGATGCATCTCGATATATCAGCAACAAGCAAAGAACCAACTAAAAAGCACAATCCCATTCACAATAGCCACACAGACACACACACACACACACACACACACACACACACACACACACACACACACACACAAAATGAAATACCATGACATTCCCTTGACCAAAGAAGTGAAAGGTCTTTATAATACAAACTAAAAAATGCTGCTCAAAGAAATCAAGGATGAGCCAGGCTTGGTGGCTCAGCCTGTAATCCTGCACCTTTGGGAAGCTGAGGTGAGTAGATTGCCTGAGCCGGCGGGTTCGAGACCCGCCTGAGCAGCGAGACCTCACCTCAACAATAAAATCACAAAATCAGCCGGGCGTGGTAGCGCATGCCTGTAATTCCAGGTACTTGGAAGGCTGAGGCGGAAGAATCGCTGGAGCCCAGCAGGTCGAGGTTGCGGTGGCCGGGAGCAGCCACTGCACTCCAGTCTGGGCAACAGAGTGAGACTCCAACTCAAAAAAAAAAACGAAATCAAGGATGGTACAAACAAATGGAAAAATATTCCATGCTCATGGATCAAAAAAAAATCTATATTGTCAAGATATTTATCCTATGTAAGGTAATCTACAGATTCAATGCAATATCCATCAAATTACCAGCATTATTTTTCTCAGAACTAAAAGCAACAATTCAGAAATTCATATGGAAACAAAGAGAATGAATAGTAAAAGAAAAAAAAATTTCTTAGCAAAAGGAATAAAGTGGAAGGCATCAAAATTTCAAGACATTAAACTTCATGAAGGGCTACATTAACCAAGACAGCATGGCATTGATACATAATAGGCTCATAGACCAAAGGACCAGGACCAAGACAGAGAGTCTGAAAGCAAAAACTCGGTCTCTCAACCAACTTATCTTCAACAAAACCATCAATAACAACCACTGGGGAAAGGAGACCATATCTAGCAAATGATGCTGGGAAAACTGGCTGACTACATGCAGAAGAAAAAAACTGGACCCCTACCTATCCCCGCATACAAAAATCAACTCTAAATGGATCAAAGACCTATACCTAAAACCCCAAACTATAAGAATACTAGAAGAAAGCATAGGAAATATTCTTGTGCACATCAGAATAGGTAATGAATTCTTGACCAAATTCCCAAAAGTAAATGCCATAAAAGCTAAAGTAGACAAGAGGGACCTCATCAAACTGAAAACCTTTTGCACAGCAAAAGAAATCATTAAAAGAGTGAGGAGACAACCCACAGATCGAGAAAAATATTTGCAAATTATTTATCTGACAAAGGTCTAACATCCAGAATCTACAAGGAACTCAAACAAGGTGAATGGAATAAAAAAGATAAAAATAAATATTAAAAAGTGAGCAAAGGACATGAATAAACATTTTTCTCAGAGAAGACATACACGTGACCAACAGATACATGAAAAAATGCTCAGTCTCATTAATCATCAGAAAAAATGCAAATCAAAACTACATGTGATACCATCTAACTACAGTAAGGATGCACCATTAATACACCAAAAAACAACAGGTACAGTCACAGGTTTGGAGAAAAGGGAATGCTTCTGCACTGTTAGTGAGAGTGAAATGTAGTTCAACCTCTATGAAAAACTGTGTGGTGATCCCTAAAAGAACCAAAAATTGACCTTCCACATGATCTAGCAATCCCTCTCCTGGGAATATACCTGGAGAAACATAGATTGTTCTGGAAAAAGACACCTGCACACACATTTTTTTTTTGGTCACACTATTCAGAATAGCAAAAATATGGAAACAATCCTACTGTCCATCAAAAGTGATCTGGATAATGAAAATGTAGTACATATACATTATGGAGTATGTATATGTAGCACATATACATTATGGAGTATTACACAACCATAAAGAAGAAAAAATCATTGCAGCAAATTGGATAGAGTTGGAGGCCATCATATTTAGTGATCTTTCACAAAAATCAAGACCTGAATACTACATGTACTCGGTCATAAGTGGAACCTGAACATTAATTACATTAGCACAAGGGAGGGATCTGCAGTCTCTGGGCACTGCTTGAAGGGGTGGGATAGGGGGAGCACGTAACAATGCAGGGATACCTGGTTCTATGCCAGAGGGAGCGAGGGCCAGTTGGAGGCCCAAATTTCACCTGTACGTAGCCTACTTGTATAGTTAATCCTTACTTGTACCCCACAACTCTATAATAATAATTTAATCTAAAAAAACTCAATGGCAAGCAGTCTGATTAGAAAATTGGCAAAGAAGGCATTTCTCAAAGCACGACATACAAACAGTCAAAAGTTCTATGAAAAGTACTGAAGACTAATTTTTAGAAACATGTAAGTTATCATGCAATGCAAGGATACCTGGTCCTATGCCAGAGTCTTGAAAGAGGATAACTCACACCTGTTAGAATGGCTATCACCCAAAAGATAAAGGATAACAAGTGTTGACAAAAATATAGAAAAAAGGAAACACTTGTACACCATTCACAAGAATATAAACTGGTACAAATAACATCTATATAAATTATGCACACAATATAACATTATTCAGCCTTAAAAAATAAAAAAAATCTTGTCATTGGCAAAATAGCTCTGAACATAAAGGGCATTATACTAAGTGAAATTAAGCTTGGCACAGAAAGACTAAGAGAGCATAATTTTACTTAAATGTGAACGCTGAAGTTGAACTCCCAGAATCAGAGAGTAGAAAGGGGATTTTAGGGGCTGAGGGTGAGGGAAGTGAGGAAATGCTGGTCAAAACAAATAATGATTCAGTTATGCTGGATGAATGATTTCTAATCTGTTATGCAGCATAGCAATTATAAATAATAATAACATGCTGTATACTTCAAAATTGTCAAGAGATTAGATCTTAATTCTTCTTATCACAAAAAAAGTAACGATGTGAGGTGAAGGATATGTTAATTAGCTTTATTCGGTCATTTTACAATGTATATCAAAACATTACATTGTGCACAGATAATATATACAATTTTACTAGTCAATTATACTTTAATAAAACTGGAGGGAGAGAAAAACAGAAAGTAAAAGCAAGAGAATAAGGGAAAAAAATAATATAAAATGGAATGGAAGAAGAGAATAAGAAGAGAGGAAGATGGAGATTAAAATATTTAAATACTGCAAATGAAAGAGAGGAGAAAAAGACAAAAATCAAGATAATATAAAGTTAAAATAAAAATATAGAAGAAGAAACAAGCTAAAGAGAAAATTAAAATGGACAGAAAAAAAAACCAGTGAGGACCTAAATTAAGTAAATGAAAACAATATTATCCTAATATTTCTTGAGAGGTTTCTTAAACAAGCAAAATATTCCAACTTTGTTTCATACTTGAATACAGAAAAGGACTTATAAAAAATAGAATGACTATAAGGTGAAATATTAATGTAAAAAAACAATCAATTCATCTGCATTGCATAGCTAAACAAATATATGGCAGTATTGATGTTCCACTGACTTCCAGAGTCCTCCTGCATCCTGAAATCACAAAGATTCTAAACATTACAGGACATCAATATGACAAGTTTGATTGGACTTGATTTCCTCTGATAGCCTCTACCTCTGTGAATGAATCGGGAAGGGGTTATAGTAAATGTTACTTTGGTTCTTTACAGCCTTCACTTCACAAACCTTAAATCACTCAGCATTTGAACCTCACTCTGTCATTCTTAAAATGAAAGTGGAAGCAGATACGATTATAAAAGAAATAGGCTTTTCTTTAAGAACAGCGTCCTCACCCTTGAGTGAGTGACTCCTCTACAAAAGAAGGTATCACTGAGTTTTCTGGAAGCAGTCATTTATCAAATGACATGATACTCTTTGTATGCTAATTTACATCTAATTGATAAGCACTTTACCTTCTGAAAACCTTACTTGCCTTGTTCAACATTTGCCAGTGACATTTCTTTTTGACAATGAAATCTTACTCACATAAATAAAATGTCCTCTTCTGGTTCATGCTATACAGATTTGTATGGCATGTCCCTTCCAAGGTTTTTGAATTAATTTGTATTAATTTGGCGCATGACAGATACTCACTGCTTATTCTTAATTACAGCGAATGGATAATCTAATTCAACTGGACAGGTTTCAATGATGGTTTTTAAATTCTTTCTATCATATCCATATGCCCAAATGTCACCGATTTTACCAAATAAACCCAAGAAAAAGTATTTGTTCTTGTGCATACAAGGTTTGAATACCATCCATTGCTTTCTGGCTGCTTTTAAATGAGACTTGCTTCTGATCTGCAGAATCTCAGACAGGCCATCTGCTTCTGTTAGAGGGCCCAATCGTTCAAGTTTATTTCATTGCTTTCTGGATACAACTGCAATTAAAATCTCCCTAAACAGTTAATATTTAGGAAGTGATCATTTTAATGCTTTAAAAATTTATCATAATTAGAAGACAAGTTAAAACTCTTCAAAATATTTTAAAATAATTATTTATCCAGAAATGTGGAATAAAAAATTGAAGATTATTTTTTATTTCTATCATTTTTTTACTGAAATGATTGTGAAATTGTTGGTTTTAGATTTGATTATGGTATATATGCTATTAAAGAAATTGGTCATGTATACTATATGTTTGGACAAAGAAAGCATGCCTATGATTCATTAGTCAAAGACTTATCAGCAACATAACCAAAATACAACTATTGCAAAAAGAAGTATTACAAAATTAATTTCTTAAATGCTCTCTAATTAGATCTAGTGAGGAAAGGTTTATTTACATTATTTGCATAAATTAAGTTGAATCTCAACTTTTTACTCAATTTGTGACCTTGATTCTTAATTTCCTTGTTTTTAAAAATGCAAATTGCATGCATGGAATGTACAAGATGTGAGTAGTAGATTGTTTGCATTTCCATTATATATATTCAATTATATGCATATAGACATGAATGTATGTATCAGTCAAGTTATAGTACAATTTGCGTACATAGTGTCTTCACCAAATTTCTAAGACTGTTCATTTGGATTTAGAAGGCAATTTGTCGACAAGGCTTTCTGTCAAATTAGCTTTACCTCTTTTCAAAATAGTTCTGCCATATAGAGGTGAATTTCTCAACTCTGTTGTTGGAAGAATCAGTTGCTAAATTGAACTGTAATAATTTCTTTCTTTGTTCTTACAATGAACATGGATCTCCTACAGGGCATGAGCACTGTTCTGGCCATTTCTGTTCAATGAGCATGTAGCATAGAGCTTGACATGAACTAGGACTTAATACATGTTTACTGAATACATGTTAAACAGACAGAAACCACTACTGTCATCCTGTCTCTAAATGTACACAGACACAATTGAATAGTTAATCTGGAATAATCAGAATTTTATTTTTAGTTTTAAATATATAAAAATTCAACAGAAAGCTTCTCAAAATTTAACACGCAGTACACTACCTGGGGGATTTTCTGCTTATTCTGAATCAGGAGACATAAAGATAAATCTGAGATTCTGTATTTCTAAAAAAATCCAGGGTAATGCAGCAGCTGCTCAGAGAAACATATTTTTGTGTAGTAATTAACTCAACTATACATGTATCTAAGTCATATTTACTTAGATGAAATATTAAGTACAACTATAGAGAATCTGAGCCATTATATATCTTGAAAAATATTTATTATTTTCAAATGTTTAAGTTCTAAATAATTTAATTAACAAAGCTGTCATGTATAGCCAAGTACCGTGTAGACGGAGATGAAGAAAAACATGACTGGATTTGAAGTTTATACTTAGCCCCAGAAAGCTTCATTTTGAACTGCTTGTATGTCAGCTGTATTTATGATGCTGCAGGGATAAAGCTTCCCCTCTTCCAAGATAAAATAGTGAGAAATTGAGCAAGCTTTTACTCAAGGTCTTAACCTAGGGTATGTTTATGAATTCCATAAAAATAATTCAGTGCTTAAGTTAGGGTAATTATATGTGTGTTTATTTCTAAACAAATTAATAGGATAGAAAATGCAAATGGGTTTGTTTTTGTTGAGATTATATTTTAGCTTAGCAATTCTCTCTTTAAAATGTGAATAGCTATTTAGAGCATAATCAATCTGCTTCAGAGACATCTATTCATCTTAATCACCATAAACCCCACATTTGAGTCAATACTCCATTTAATAATGCCACAATATAATTAGATGCTCATCTTGTGACCAGACATGTAAGTACATGGGGAAAAAAAAATACAGAGACATTTACTTTGATGAGATAAAATAGTCAAGTTTCAAGAAAACTAAGATGATCAAAAATTGTCATTTAGCTGGGCTCGGTGGCTCAGCCTGTAATCCCGCACCTTTGGGAGGCTGAGGTGAGTGGATTGCCTGAGCCCACGGGTTTGAGACCCGCCTGGGCAGCGAGACCTCATCTCTACAATAAATCAAAAAATCAGCCAGGTGTGGTAGCACATGCCTGTAATTCCGGCTACTTGGAAGGCTGAGGCGGAAGGATGGCCGGAGCCCAGCAGGTCAAGGCTTCAGTGGCCGGGAGCGGCCACTGAACTCCAGTCTGGGCGACAGAGTGAGACTCTAACTCAAAAAAAAAAAAAAATTGTCATTTAATAAAGAAAAACTAACTTGCATTTTTCTTTTCGCAGAGACAACGATGTGTAAGAAAAGTCTTCATTTGCTACTTAGTCACAGGACACCACACATGGTAAATGAAGCATATAAGGTCATTTGCTACCCTTTACGAAAAGACCTAATTTTCTGTAACATATTTTTAGAATTTCTTACATGTTCTATTTTTGCATTCATAATTGAATCCAAATGACAGATTAGATCCAAGAAGCATCTCATTAAGGTTTAACTGTCAGTACTTTGAACATGCCCATTGATTTTTATATTTATTTTAATTGTAGTATCACAAAACAAACATTTTTCAAGCTATATATTTTTAACAAGATAAAAGAAGCAAAGCATAATATTCAAGCACTTATACAAAAACCTATGCTTATGCCAAGGAAAAAAACAACCCTGCTAGAAATTGAAGTATGGTTTAACAGACAGTAAATGAATGGCAGAACACTACCTGATACACGAAATTCACATGGAGCACAAGAAGGTGGATTAAGAAGCATCTTCTTATACCATATGTTTGTTGACATATTTTGGAAAATTCATTATATGAAACATAGGAACCATATATATGTGTGTATGAAAACAAAAGTCTGAACACATTCTCTAGAAAATTATAGACATTGATATTTGATTTTGAAGGGGCTATAAGTGAGGTTCTATTTTTTCAGAGTCCACCAACAAACTAGTTCAGGTTGCTCTAAAATAGAGTGCCTTGTGGTATATCACACAGATCAGACAACCATTAAAACTTTGTCATTTAATTAATGACAACTATGCCAAAATGTGCTTGTTTTGAACAATTCATAATTGACAAGTTGTACTGGACTGCAAATTAAAAGAAAATTCTTACCACTGTGTTTAAGAAAAAAAAGTCCATTGGCATTTGCATTATTGTTTGTCTGTAGTCCAATGCATCAGAATTAATATGATTATTTCCAAATTATGAAACCAATGCAATAATTAAAAATAGGAAAGATTATTTTTAAAAAAACAGAAACATTAGCTCACTCGATGAAAAAATTAACTGGAAATTAATCTGAGCTGGGCTCGGTGACTCAGCCTGTAATCCCACGCCTTTGGGAGGCTGAGGTGAGTGGATTGCTTGAGCCCGTGGGTTCGAGACCCGCCTGGCAGCAAGACGTCATCTCTATAATAAATCAAAAAAATCAGCCGGGCGTGGTAGCGCATGCCTGTAATTCCGGCTACTCGGAAGGCTGAGGCGGAAGGATCGCAGGAGCCCAGCAGGTCGAGGCTGCGGTGGCCGGGAGCGGCCACTGCACTCCAGTCTGGGCGACAGAGTGAGACTCCAACTCAAAAAAAAAAAAGAAAAAGAAAAAAAAGAAATTAATCTGCCTTGCCCTTAGATGGGTGAAGTTCTTATGAAATCATGCTCAGAGGAAATTGTTTATAATGTGTGTGTGCCTGTGTGTTGTGGGCATGTGCTGTATTTTAACACTTAAGTTATACATTCAGAAAAAACTTGATAAAACAATTTCTGAGCAAGAAGGGGGGAAAAGGAAACAAAAGCAATGAATTCTTAATATAAGAACTCTGTAGAGTTGTAGTCACTACAAAACATAGGCTCGTAAAGGTTAATCTGCAAGTGGATTTAAAAACTTGTTAAGCAGCCGAAGATGAAGTATTTCCCAGGCAGTATCAGAGAACACGAGTGCATGGAAATGGCTACCCACACAAGGACCTGGTAGAGAAAAGACCTAGCAGAGTGCACATGAAGGGGGGGGGGTCATCTGCTGATTTGTTGGAAAGGAGCAGTGAGCCAATCACTGCAAAGTGGTTGAACATTAAAAATTTGGATGACTTGAATAAACTAAGAGCATGAGTAGCTAAGTGGCTTTTGAAATTCAATGTAGGAAAATGAAAGCTAATGAAGCTGGGGACATAAAAAGAACATGTAAAAGGAATCCTCTTTCAATGCCAATATTACCCATTTTGCAAAGTAGAAGCTTTAAAAACCAGACTAAAATGCATAGCGTAATCTCATAAGGTACATTTATTATGCCTTACCCTTTATGACTGACAATTGCCTTCACTCC
>NW_007079188.1:3551-89099 GCF_000164805.1 Carlito syrichta | reverse complement strand
CCCCCCCCCCCCCCCCCCCCCCCGAGAACTTTCTGAATGTGGGTTTCATATTTTTTAAAAAGTGGTAGACATTTTAACTTGAATGCGATAAAATAGGAATAATGAAGTAAATTAAAGGAAAACTATTTAAAGTGATCAGTGAACACATACAGGGGGATCCTCCAAAATGAAATTTTTCAATTAAAAAACTTGTGTATTAATTTTTCCATGTTTAAACTTCAGTCACCTTCAAAGTACTTCCGTTTGAAGCAATATACCTGTTGAGATGCTTTTTCCACTGCTCAATACAGTTTTTCAACTCATCGATTTTGATGCCTTGAAGGGCTTTTGTCTTTTTTCCTTTCACCTCTTCCACCTCAGCAAAACATTTTTCTTGGAGGACTTTTTTCATCCTGGGAAAAAAACAACAACCAAAAAAGTCACTAGGAACGAGATCGGGTGAATAGGGAGGGTGGAGCATAGGGGTCATGGCTTTTTTGGTCAAAAACTAAACAACACAGTGTGGGCAGGTGCACTCATATATGATCCATCATGAAATGGGCAAATTCACTGAAAAAATCTCCAATAAGATCAACTGAAGCCCAGCATAGCCTCTCACAGCAAATGCTAATTGACGCACTGATACCAATAAGTTCATAGAACAGTTGTTTACAGGAGGAGCGTGTACTACAAGGGGCCTGCCCTCCAAAAAACAATTCTGGTTTTTTGGAAGTCCCACCTCATAAATATATTGAGATGTGTCTTGAAAGTTCATGTTTGCAAAAAGTATTTAGTAAGAAAATAGATTTCAGAGTATTGGACACAAAGGCAATTAGAACATCATTTGGCTGAACATTTGACTTATTAAAATTGATTAATGTAGACAAATAAATGATTTAAATTTGTTTGCTTTTTACTGTTTCAATATTGAATTGGCAGAATCAATATTTTTATCCATTTTGAAAAGTCAGTCATAAACTCAAAGTCAATTAAATTAGTATTTTAAACTATTTTGGATTAGAATAATAAGAATTTATAAACTCAATTTTAGACTATCTATAGTTATCTACTGTTAAAAATAAATAAAAGTAAGTGTAAAGGCAATATATTTCCATGAAAGAGTCAATACATTTTCCAATGTACAATTTTTAAAATTAAGACTAAAATATAAAGTTGGCCAGCATGTAGACTTAGTCTGCAATTTTACTGACTTATCACATATTAAAGTAGCTAATAGGAAATCACAATTTAGATGTTCTATTGATAATCAAAATCTAACACATTAAAATATTAAATACAATACTTATCAAAAGTAAGTAAAAATAAACTCAGAATTCTACAACTTCTTTATTTTAGTCATTTTTTTATTGAACTGGTGGGGTTTATTTTTGTATTTACAACTTGAGATACAATCATCCTTTTAATAAGCCTAGAGAATTATTAAACAATGTTTTATATTCACTCTCCAACAGCTGCTCCTCCTAACTGATCAACACACACAGGCACACACACCCTAACTTAATTTAAATTTAAATTTATTTCCTAAGACTAACAGTCTCCAAACTTTTAAACTGCATATCATTAGTAAGGTATTTTTGGTCAATAGCCCAAACATATGTATTTATATTACTACCAATTTTATATTATATATACCAGTACTATTCCAATAAATCATTTTCATTATAAAACATGAGTTAAAAATGAGATAAAATGTAAATGGAAGTTTTAATATAAAGAAGTTATTATTTATTTCCCATAACAAATTAATCAACTCCTATCCTCTAAGGGAAAGGTTCTTAAAGTGTAGTTCAGCATCAGAATCACCTGGAAACTTGTTAGAGATGCACGTTTTCATATCCCATTGCAAAGCTATCAAATCAGAATCATGGGGTATCTAGCACATCAATCGGTGGTTTAGCAAACCATCCATATGATTTTGATGGAAACTAAATTTGAAAAACAACTAATCTATACTCTCATATCTCCACACTCCAGTTACTACTTTTGTTCTTCTGCAATCAAAATAGTTAATGAAAAATAACGAATTCAAATCAGTTCCTGCATTATTACCACCCTATTCCAAGTCATCTTCATCTCTTCCCAAAACTAATTTGATTACCTAGAAATAGGTCTCCCTACATACACCTACAGTCCACTCTTTACACAGCTGCCACGGTGATCTTGCCAACACAGAAATTAGAATGTATCTTTTTGTTCCCAATGGATTCCTATCACACTTAAAATAAATTCCTATAAAACCATGTGACCTAGCTGTTTCTTAACTCCATTCTCATCTCTCACTACTCTCCTTGTTCTCTATGCCTGCAGTGCCTGTCTGTAAGATATTTTCATGGGTTTGCTCTTTTATCGCATTCAGAACTTTGTTCAAATGCCACCTTTTTTTTAACATCATGCTCTAAAATAGAAGACACTCCACTCCCGGTGAAGAGTTCTCTCTAGTTACCACCCTTGTTTATTTTTGTATAGTAGTAATCACTAATTGGAATTATATATCTTTGTTTATTTCTTTTTTGCCATCTCCTCAATCAGAATGTAAGCTCCATGAGAGCAGAGGCTTTGTCTGTTTGTTTTACATTATATTCCTAGGAGTTCTGTAGAACATATGGGAGATTCTCAACAAGTATATGCTGAATAAATAAATAGATGAATGAAAATGATTTCACTGCTAATTGTTTATATACTTGTCCATGTCTTGCATTGCCCATGAAATCAAACTCCTACACACGCTAATATAAAAAATACATATCTTTAGTTCTAAGGTACAGATATAGCTATCACTAGTTTGCTTCCTATATGCTAGCACTGTTCAAATTTGTTTCATGTATTAATTTATTTGATCCTTACAACTCTACAACCAAAGACTTATGTTATAGATAAAGGAAGATGCACAAATATCGAATAACATATCCATTGTCACAGGCATTTAGTGATGTAACTGAAATCAAACCTTGGCAGGCCATGTTCTTAATTACTCTGTAGCACTGTTTCTCTCCAAAATGGGAGCACAGTTAATAAGACAATTTGAAAATGTATTCAATAATTGGAAGAAGTTTTAAAGAAGTCAGAATTTAAAGCAAGTCTACAAAATTGTGCAGCACTTGAGAAGCCAGAAAAAATTCTAGGTAGTCCCAATAGCTGTCTTTTATACTTTATGTGAGACTATTATCATGAAATAAAGGCAGAGATCTTGGTTTCTAATAGCATCCTCTAAAAACTCCTGAGGATTCTTGGAGAAATGGCTGATTCTAGGACTAAGACAGGATATATACAACATATGACTGAAACACCCTGACTGAAACAGTTAAAACAGAGCTGGCGCACACACACACACACACACACACACACACACACACGATAATTGCTAAAGGGATGGAGGAGCCAACTAAAAGAGGTTGTAATGACCAAAGGTGGAACAATTTAAGCAAGAAAATAAAACTCTATTGGATCATAGCTCAAAGTATAAAATAAGAATTTATAAGTACACATTAATATAATTAAATGATTGAATGAATAATTACATAGAGGAAAATACTATGTATGCATGTCAAATCTCCCATGCAGAAGAATCCCAAATAATTTATATACACACTGCTCCAAAGGAGGTGAATAATAAATTCTTATTTCTTATGTGTGTTCTGCACATAGTGACTTTCTCTCAAAAGTCATAATGCATAACTACTGGATCATTTTTATGTATTTTTCTTCATTAATTTAACCTATTAAAATCAAATTCCATACCAGGCTTTGTGCTAAGCTGTTTATTTATGTATTTCAATAATTTCCTTCCCCTGCTTAATAACCTACCCTTTCTTTATCATCTCTTATTGGCGATTGTCAAATACAAGTTCTAAGTGAATGATGTTGGGACCTTCTTGTGTAACCCTCTATGGACTCCTAATACTATTACTCTTCAACTTCATAGCTTGGCTCTCCCACAAGACTCCTTGATCTAGTTTTATGTCCAACTCTTCCTAGGATAATTTCCTAACTAAAAACTTTACTGATAATCCATTTAATCCTTATTCATTAAATACCTATTATTACATTATCTCATTTTTTTCTTGGATGCATGTTTTTAACCCTCAATATAGATTTCAAAATCTCCATGGGATTAAATAACAGGGATTTATGTTTGTTTGTACTTTGTTTTGTCTTGTTTTACTGTGACAGAACATCCACCATAATTCATCTCTTGAGGACAAGAGGTGCTTAACAGGAAAAAATAAGGTTTTTAATTGAATGAAACAAACATGACTAAAATTTTATCTGAGACCGCAGGCTTATGGTACATAAGAAATCATATTAACATTAATACTCAGTTTTTGCTGGTTTGATATTCCTTGGCTGGTTTGATAGGTTCTTACACACATTTGCAAAACAATGTATTTTCAAGAAAAAGGAAGCACAGTGAAATCTAACAAGCTGTTTGTTTGAATCTTTACCTTCAGACAACTTTGTGATGAATAGCAACACTTATTGTATAAGAGTTACCAAAACAACATATATACATCTGTCTATATTTGCTGAAATCTTATTTGTGAATCTGCATGTTAAGACAGGCATCTGATTCTCTATGTTCTTTGTGGAGTTTAGACCAAGCATTACTGCACATTATCTTTGTTTCTCATTTTTGTTACATCATTTGTTTTGAAAGTATATTGGTAGGTAGATTATATTATTATGAAGTTAATTTCAGGACAGTGAAGATGAAATTTGCAAAATATATATATGTGTGTGTATGTATGAGTATATATATTTACACACACACACACACACACACACACACACACACACACACCACATATGTACACACAATGTGTTAGTATTACCAGGGTCAAAACCAATGCTTTCCAAAAAATTGACACATACAACTAGATTATGGAGACGATTTGGGATGGAAAGGGATCTAATGAATGAGCTTGACCTTCAGGGTCTTGTGGGCACAACATTATACTGCAATAAAATATTGAGTTTTTCTGAATCTATCAATGATGATTAACAAAAGAAAATAAAATTCTAAGTATTTGGAGGGAAGATTCAGACTATCATGCTAAAAAGATGAATTTACTATTTTTTAAAGAGAGACTCAATAATTGCCTGTAGTTTATCTGACTGTATATCAAAAGTGAAAAAGACTGTGCAAGGTTGCAGCTTTCCATTCATTTTCTGAGCTAGATAAGCCCCTTCCCCAGTGCAATCCCCTTTTCCCACCCCCAAATAATGGAGAAACTGAGGTTGCAAAAATCTTGCATAAAAATTAAGTTGTCAGAAATGTTAAAGAAACAGAAAGTGCCTTTAAAAAATAGCAGTCGTGGAGATTAAATGAAGCTAAAATAGTAGAGGCCATCAATCACTGAGTCCCTTTTGACTTCATGCTTATATCCATGCTTTCCAGACAAACGTATATAAAGTACTCTTTATAAAATAAGAAGCACAGATATTATTCCTCAGGCCACCCAGGTGTATAATTTAGAAACATTATGATTTACATCAAATACATTTTAAACTGCTTGAATCCTCTTTCCTTTTTTACTTTGATTTTCTTAAGTTTAAACTCATCTAAACAATATTCTGTAAGATGTTAGTGTTTCATCAATATAACTTGATTTAGATCTCATTGATATAATTGTTAGTTTCATGCACATCTAATATTTAAATCTTTCCTTACAAGCCATACACTTGATACTTGTTTTAGTTAAAATTGCAATTGATTAACATGGTCCTCAATTTTTAAGTATTTAGTCACAGTGTTATTAAATTATTCTAGGAGCTTGAAAGAGCTTCTGCTATGAAAATAAGCTTTTGTGATATTGATTTCTGTTTGGATTTTAAGATCACCAAGGATAATAATCTCTGTTTCAGGTGGTGTATAATATTTTTTCTAATTATATATTAAGCCTATAGATTATGACCTTACAAATAAGAAATTTTTCTTTTTATAGACCATAATTTACCTAAAAACAACATTTTAAAATCCATATATACCCATCAAAATTTGCATTTATTTTGAGAGTAATTTTTAAAACCAAAATTAATTTGAAATGCATGATGCAATTATGAATTGTCAAGTGTCCTAAAAATGTAATTGTTGGGATAAAAAAAACATTTACTTGAAAATTATTATTTGTTAATCTCCATAAAAACAACCTATTTTGACCATAAGTCATGAAGGAAAGAAGGGAAAGGTATGTATTTAAATACATGATTTGTAAGTGAAAAAGAGAGAGAGAGAGGGAGAGAGAAAGAGAGAGAGGGAGAGATTGAAAGAGTAGCATCATAATAGTATCATTAAAATATTGTAGCTGGGCTCGGTGACTCAGCCTGTAATCCCAGCACTTTGGGAGGCCGAGGCAAGTGGATTGCCTGAACCCACGGGCTCGTGAGCAGCCCAGGCAATTTGGCGAGACCTTGTCTCTACAATAAATAAAAAATTAGTTGGGCAAGATAGTTCCGGCTACTTGGAAGACTGAGGTGGAAGAATCTCCAGAGCCCGCAGGTCGACGCTGGGGTGGCCATGAGTGTGCCACTGCACTGCAGCCTGGGCTACAGAGTGAGACTCCAACTCAAAAAAAAAAAAAATTATTGTAGAGAAGTCTAAATTTACCTTGGCAAAAATCACAACTACCTTAACATTTTTTTGTTACTGGAAAAATTTCCACAGGTCTTGTAACAATCTTCTTGAAGTATTTGTCAGGTCATCATAGCAATGAGATTTATTATGATTATTAGTATACATTTGTTTAATATTTTTATTTTTATTTTTTTGGAGTTGGAGTCTCACTCTGCTGCCCAGGCTGGAGTGCAGTGGCATACTCACGGCCACTGCAGCCTCCACCTACTGGGCTTAGCCAGTCCTTCGCCTGACACTTCCAAGTAGCTGGAACTACAGGCATGCCCACCATGCCTGGCTAATTTTTCGATTTATTGTCGAGTTAAGGTCTCGTCAAGTTGCCCAGGCTGGTTTCAAACCCATGGGATCAGGCAATTCTCTCACCTTGGCCTCACAAAGTGCTGGGATTATAGGTATGAGCCACCACGCCCAGCTGTTTAATTTATTTCATATCTGACTAAGAGCAAGCAATCAAACAAACTACACAATTTTCTACAAAGAGAAATTTTCTGTAACAGAGAACTATCTTAGATCTCACTAATCCAAAGGATTCACTATTTGAGAATGATACCTATAGAAGTGGTTTTGAGATGAATTTTAAGATAAACAATAGCCAATACAGTAATTTTCAGATATTTTATTGTTCACCTCTTTTTTTTTTTTAAATGTGAGATGTAGTTATTGAATATCCTTTCACTGTTGATTTAAACTCATCTATTTAGGAAAATAATAATTTGATTTTCAGGAAACAAACAGATAATTAAAATTTATAACATATCTAGTAGAATAAAGTTGATATTGACAAAATATGCAAATATACGGAGGAAGTGTGTTTTCAACAACTATATCATCTCTGAAAATAAAAGGTGCTTAAGGATCTAATAAATATTGCCAGTATTCATGTGATAACCAATATTTATGAAGCCATTATCATTTTAAAGAGTAGTCACAGATATTCATCCAATTTTCACATTTTTCCTGACTTCCAGTAATTTACAGCTTTCTTAAACAGAATATCCAAAGGCTATATTCATTTAAAGCATTCTTTCTTCAAATAATGATGTAAGGTTACCTCAGTATACAAAAGGCAACTCACTATATAGAAGACAAGAAGTTTTAAACTGTATATACTTAAGATTAAAAGTGTTCTCAAATAACTATGATTTAATTAATAATTCTTAGATTTTCTGAATTCATTAAATGAACTTAAAATATGAATGCAAATGTCCCAATACTAAAATTTAAAGCCAAACTTCCCATTTTCCCCCAGTGTCTAATGTAATGACTGTTTTCTTGAATTTTATGTGATGTCATTCCATTATTCCAATCCCTCAAACCAACATCAGATACCATTGACTGCTCTCTAACTCACAATAGAGTAGAACTGAAAACCAAAACAATGGACTTGGTGACTTCACTGACTCTGCTTTCAAAATTTATCAGAATTATGCTGCCACAAAATGTTTTTCTGTTTCATTATTCCATATTCTTTCTTTAAGAAATTCTATACTATATGTTTTCCTAGATGCTTATAACCATCATTTTCTCTAATCTTCCCCAACTCCATTTACATTTTCTTCTTTGGCTTTTTGAATATTTTCAGAAATTTACATTTGTTTATACTATTACTATTTTCACATACACTTAAGTAATATTTTTCTGTTAGTGTCATGAACTCTGCAACTTCTTTTATCTACTCTTGTCTCAAAATCTCTTTTATTTGCTCTTATATTTCTAGTTTGTGTTACTGTTTTATAGAAGCAATGGTTTTGATATATACACACTGAGATTTATTTTGTGTGGGAATCTGTGTTCATGACTTTTAAATGCTCCAAGACAAGGATAAGTGAACTATTTTCTACAAGAAAAATATCTCCCAAAGCTTGTTGAGTATGTACAGTCATGAGTTAAGAATATATTTTACATTTTTAAATGGTTAAAAAAACACTCAAAAGAAAAATAGCTTTTCATGATATGTGAAAATATTATGAAAATAAATTTTAGAGTCCATAATAAAGTTTTATTGAAACACAACAATACATATTCATTTATATGGTCTAATGACTTATTTTATATTACACTGGCAGAGTTGAGTAGTTGCAACAGAGAGGATACAATCTCCAAAGTTAAATTATTTACTATCTGATTCATTAGAAAAAAAAAATTGTCAACCCTAGCTCAATATCAACTAACTTTCTCTCTCTGTGTTTCCTTTTCTTTCCATCCCTTTCTTCTTGCCCACTCCCTTCTCCCTCTCTCATCTTTCTTATATCCTGCTTGGCAGCTATTTTCCCTTTGCTGAACTTCTTTTTGGGGTACTGATTGCTTTATAATGTCTTATTTTAGCATAATTGAATGTAATTAGCCAATGAGGAGAAAACATTGGATGAATGTACATATAATCACTCATCTTTTTTGCTCGATACCACATAGGAATAGCTACAGTACTTTCTACAAAAATAGTATCTGCCTAAATTTTCATTTCACCCTGCCTCATCTGTACTACAGAACTAGAGTCAATCAAAGGGAACGCAGGTAAATAGTCGCACTTTACTGAAATATTGGCTCTTTCTACTGCATTTTTCACTTGTGATATGTATATTATGCTGGAATTTTCTGAGATTATCAGTCATTGTCATTTTTTCTCCTACTATTTTGCTTAATGATATCTGATTTTCACACACTTTTTTTCTATTTTGTGGTTTAGGGTTTGTCTAGATTTCATCAAAGGTAAAGTTTGCAACTATTCTTCATTTTTATTATTGCTTTGGGAGTTATGAGAGACAGAAATGCAAAGCAAGAAATATAAACTTTACAATATTATATTCAAATTGAAAGTCTGATTAAAGAGACTTATTGAGAAGTCTACATCAGAGTAAGATTAATTCACCGATGTCTTTTTGATTCCTTGCTTTCTCAATGATTCCAAAATGATTGAGTCATTAATAATACTTCATTTTTAAGACAAAAGAACCAAAAAGCTCTAAAATTAATGGTATTTCTAACTTATAACATTCCATAATTGCATAATAGGCATCTTACAGGTATACGTTTAGTAATAAAAAAAAAAAAAGGTTCTAAGTCATCTTTCTTATTCAGTTTCATGTAATCCAAACCCAAATTAAGACTATAATACAATCCTTTAAGGTTTCCACTAGTTGAAGTAAACTTGTATGGATTACTGAGGAAAAAAAAAAGACCCAAAGGAATATACTCTTTCATAAATATAAAATTAGCAGATTTTATTAGTAAGAAAACTACTACTCCAAATGCAAACAGGTAGCAAGGAAGTAGCTACAAAGCTATAGTTAATTTTCAGTTTCATTTATACAGAATATATATATGCAGATATTATATATCATCCTAGTTTTATAACACAGTTATATTGTTAATGTGTGTCAATAGTTGCATTGAGTTTACTCTAACATTTACTAGATTTGCTCTTTGTGTTCTTTTTAGACATGTATTGTACTCACATATGACTGCTTCTCATAATATGCCCAGTTAACATGATTAGTCATATTCTTCTACATTTCTCGGAAAGTTAGATTAAGTTCATTATTTCCAAGGAATACACACTTCTTGCAACTCACTAAACTATTACATGTTATTGTTGTTTGAAAATGACAATATTACATATGAATATTTATCATTTAAAAAGGTCTTCCACCCATCATTACATGAAGCTAACATCACACTGATACCAAAACCAGGTAAAAATTCAACAAAGAAAGATAGCTACAGGCCAATATCCTTAATAAACATAGATGCTATAATTCTCAACAAGATCCTAGCAAACCCCATTCACAACACATATCAAAAATCATCCACCATGACCAAGTAGGCTTTATCCCTGAGATTTTTGATAAAATCCAGTACCTCTTTTTGATAAAAACCCACGAGCATCTGGGCATTGGTGGAACATACCTAAAAATAGTAAGAACCATCTACGAGAAAACCAAAACCAGCATACTGCTAAACAGACAGAAATTGGAACCATTTCCCCTGAAAACTGGAACAAGACAAGAATGCTCACTCTCACCTCTCCTGTTTAACACAGTTTTGGAAGTACTAGCAAGAGCAATCAGAAAAGAGAAGGCAACCAGGGGTATTCAAATAGGAAAAGAGGAAATTATGTTATCCTTCTTGACAGATAACATGATTCTATACCTTGAAAACCCAAGAGAATCTATCAAAACCTCCAGATAAAGGACTTAGGCAAAGTCTCAGGGTATAAAATAAATGTGCAAAAGACAATCGCACTTCTATGCACCAATAATAAACAAGTAGAAACCCAAATAAAAAGCAAACTTCCATTCACAATAGCCACAAAAAAAAAAAGAAAAAAAAGAAACACCTTGGCATCTTCCTAACCAGAGAAGTGAGAGACCTTTACAATGAAAACTACAAAACATTCCTCAAAGAAATTAAAAGTGACACATGCAAGTGGAAAAATATTCCATGCTCATGGATTGGAAGAACAACATTGTTAAGATGTCCATTCTATCTAAGGCAATATACAGATTTAACGCAATACCCATTAAATTACCAGCAAAATTCTTCTCAGATCTAGAAATAACAATACAGGAATTCATATGGAAACATAAACAACCACAAATAACTAAAACAATACTCAGTAAAAGAAAAAAAAAAGCAGGAGGTATCACACTCCCAGACTTTAAACTTTATTATAAAGATACAATAATCAAAACAGCCTGGTATTGGTATAAGAACAAGCTTATAGACCAATGAAACAGAATTAAGATTTCAGAAGCAAAACCTCAATTTCTCAACCAACTCATCTTCAACAAAGCCTCCACCACCAACCACTGGGGAGATGAGAACCTATTCAGTAAATGGTGCTGGGAAAATTGCAGAAGATTGAAACAAGACCCCTACATATTCCCATATACAAAAAATGGACCAGAGTCCTAAATGTGAAACCTCAAACTATAAGAACCTTAGAAAATGCAGGAGACACTCTTATGGAAATTGGAACTGGCAACCAATTCCTGATCAAAACCCCAAGTGCCCATGCCATAAAAGATAAGATAGACAAGTGGGACCTCATCAAACTTACAATATTCTGCAAAGCCAAAGGAACCATCAAGAGAGCAGAGAGACAGCTCACAGACTGACAAAAAATATTTACCAAATCTATATATGACAAAGACCTAACATCTAGAATCTACAAGGAACTCAGATGTGCTGAAAAGAAAAAACAAAAAACAAAAAAAACAGTCCCATTACAAAGTGAGCAAAAGATATGAATAGACAGTTCTCAAAAAAAAAGACATATGAGCAGCCAACAGATACATGAAAAACTGTTCAGACTCACTAGTCATCAAAGAAATGCACATTAAAACTACACTGAGATACCATCTAACTCCTGTCAGAATGGCCATCATCAATAACTCAAAAAATAACAGATGCTGGAGAGAATGTAGCAAAAAGGGAACACTTCTATACTGTTGGTGGAGTGTAAACTAGTACAGCTTCTGTGGAAAACAGTGTGGCAATTCCTAAAAGTTCTAAAACTTGATCTTCCATATGACCCTGCAATCCCACTACTGGGAATATACTTGGAAGAACTCAAATCACTCTATAAAAAAGATACTTGCACACTTATGTTTATTGCAGCATTGCTCACAATAGCAAGAACATGGAACCAACCATGCTGCCCATCCAAAGAAGACTGGATAAAAAGCAATATGGTACATATACACAATGAAATATTATGCATCCATAGAGAAGAACAAAATCATGAACTTTGTGGCAACCCAGATGAACTTAGAGTCTATAATTCTATAATACTAAATGATCTTTCACAGAAACAAAGAACTGAGTATCACATGTTCTCACTTATAAGTGGACCTTGAACAACTATCATAATACTATAAGAAAAGGATTGATAGTAGCAGGAAACTGTGGGGATGTGGGGTGGGCAGGGAGGTGGAATTGGCAGTTGTGGGAATCTGCCTGGGGAAGGGGAGGCATACCTCATCAACAAGTGTACATGCACAATGAATATTTGTATACATAATCCTGAATTGTATTCCATAATTTTAAAATAAAACAATAAATAAACAAATCCAAATAAAAAGATCTTCCACAAAGAACAGACTGATAGTAAAGTAGAAGTTACCAGACTTCATCTCACCACACACACACACATACACACACAGTTGATCCCAAACAAAGTGACCCAGAAGGGGCTCAAATAACCCAAAGTCACTTTAAAAATCTGCAACAACACAGTGAGAAAAAAAAGGAAATTAACCACATAGAAAAGATCGTTGGTGATATCAGCATACCTAAGATGTCCGAAGACTACTAGGAGTAAAGAAGAAAGGTAGAGGCTGTCAGTAAAAGCCGTATGACAGGACTCACCATTATCCCAGAGTCCTGCTCTGCAGAAGCACAAGCATCACCACTTAGGTAACCAAGAACCGTTCTTGCCAGAGAACCCCAGAGAAAAAAACAACAGTTGCATACCCCTCTTCCACCCACTAATGCAGCTGCTGTTGAGAAGCTCCAGTAAAAGAGCAGCCACCTCTCTTGAACCTGAGCACATCCGAACCCCAGAGCCAGGGCCAAACCACAAACGGACGCACTCCAGACCAAGATATGGTAGCTGCACTGAGCTTGCTCATGTCAGACACTGAATCTATTGCTATAGTGATAGAGGAGGAAGGAAGAAACTGGTCAAGCAGACAGTTAAGGTGGGCCTCTGGTGGAATTTCCTCAAACTGGGAATGATCTGACATCTGAAGGACCAAGCTACAGATTCCTGATGGAGTCCATGGACCAGAGTGAAAACTCCTACCCTCTTTTGCGTGCTTTCTCTCAAGCGGCCATCATCCTGTCCTCTCCCAATTGGTCCTTTGGGCTATCATGCCTCCTTCTGATTAATGCATTTTTAAGCCCATTCTACAACCAATCAGCATGGACTACCCCATCTCAAGCCCATAAATACCCCTGAATTCATCCGCATCACTTGCAACCAACTTTCAATTTCCACTGCCAAGAACATTCCTGATGCTTAATAAACTGTGACTTGCTCACTATTTGGTATTCGTGCTCCTCATTCTTCTTGGTCATGAGACAAGAATCAAGATCTTGCCAAACTAAAAGAGCTGTCTGAACTAAAAGAGCTGTTCAAACTAAAAAAGCTGTAACATTAAGAGCTGTAACATTTCTTGGGGGTTTCCCCAGAAGAACCCGGAACTCACGGAAATAAAAGAGCTGTAACAGAACTCACTGAGCTAAAGGAGCTATACTTGATGAACTAAAAGCTTCAACAGTAGTGAGTTAGTTCACTCTCTAACTCAGCACCAAGTCCTCAGTGCCCAAGCTTGTGCTCCAGGCATCGGTCCAGTTGCTATAGAAAACTAGGCCCTACTGAAACCCCTGAGCCATACTAACTCTGTACAAGTCTGTTCTCATTTTTTGTTTCTTGGGCACTTCACAAGCACTCACATCTTACAAATTGTTACCAGTACAACAAACTGGTGCCTGAAAACCAAGCATCAGTCCAACCATTATACAGAGCTAAGCCCCAACCTGACCTTGGAGCTAATCAAACTCTAAGCACCTCCATGCTGATAATTATCAGAGGCTGTAGGCTGCAAATTGGGGAGATGTTGGTCAAAAGACACAAAATTTCAGTTAAACAAGAATAATTTCAAGATAGATGTTGTACATTATGATGGTGACAGTTAATAAAAATATATTGTATACTTGAAAATTGCTAAGGAATTACATTTCAAGTGTTCTCACCACACACAAAAATAAGTATGTGAGGCAATACATATGTTAAATAGCTTGATTTAGTCATTACACAATGTATGCATATATCAAAACACACTGACATCATAAATATACATTATTTTTAGTTTTTAATTAAATTCAAATTTAAATTTAAGAAACCAGATTATATCTAGTATCTGGAATGGCTGTCAAAATAACAGGTATCTTTACTTTAAATATAATAAGCATGGAACATATTTCCTCAAATTTTTCTATTTTATTTTTATTACAATACCCAACTAGAACTCCAGCCCTAACAGCAAAGTCATAAAAGTTGTGAAAACTGACAAAATTCTTTTTGTGATAAAATGCAAAATTAATAGTTTTTCCTCACAATACTCAAATTGTACATCAATTTAAACAAACAACTAAAACAAAATAAACCTACTCAGAGTTCCTGTCATAAATTCATTATCAGTCCATCATGATCTATGGTTCTTAAATCATCAAAAGTGAAAGAGAGGTACAAAAGTGAAAATGATGATTAACTTCAGAAATTACAGATGTCGACTAAGTTCAGAAGTTATTACTATACAAGTTCACTTTCAGATGAAGTGTAGAAGAATTGAAACTTAGTAAACATAGATTGAAGGAATTCATGCACTTTTGGAGTTTTCATTGTAACAGGTAGCCCCAGATTGGGAGTCTAACTAAGATAGTTTTCTTAGGAAAACAAAATTAAAGAAAATTATTCTTCTTGCTATTATATCTAATCAATTTAAATGATTTAAGTATATTCTTAGCCAGGCATCATGGCACATGCCTGTAGTTCCAGCTACTTGAAAGGCTGAAGCAGACAGATCACCTGAACCCAGTTGGTCGAGGCTGCGGTGGTCGTGAGTGTGCTACTGCACTCTAGCCTGGGTGACAGAGTGAGACTTCAACTCAAAAAAAAAAAAAGAATTAAATATTTTCTAACAATTATTTCTACATAAAATTTTAACATTCTATTCTTGTTTTATGTTTTGTCTAATGCAATTGGAAATATTTAATAATTTATTAAGAGGAGAATTTATGTTTATAGTGCTAATTTTATATGTATAAATTCTTGAAAATCATTATTTGAGATACTACTACTTGTATAGCAATAAATTATATGTATTAAAATGTGTAGACAGTATCTTGGAGAGAATTCCATTAGCCAAATTTGAGACAAATTGAGCATTTAAATACACAATTATAGTTATTGATTTTGAATCATTGAATAAAATATTAATCCTAGAGTACATGCTAATATACTAAAATAATTTTAAAAAGGAAAAGTCTTCATTATAATAAAGCTTAAAATATTAAAGAAATAATGGAAATTAAAAATCGTCCTTTGGTAATCACCATAGTAATTATAGTTTCAGGCAAGAATAATTATTAAACTATGTGAAAATATTTGGCTAGAAATAACATAATTATATATTCTTAAATATCTTCCTAAAAGGTACTTTCAACTACAGGGAGAAAAATTTAGAGTTGAGAAATATATCAGAAACTATTTTTACCAAGTGATTGATGTTAATATCACCAGTTAAAATATATATATATTATATATATATAATGTGTCTCTGTATATAATGCATCAATTCTGTGCTTTTCTTGATGTGAATATTAAATAAAATCTTACCATATAGAAATACCAGGCGAACACAAACTAGGGGATATGTCACATAATAAATGTACATATACTTCAGAAATGACAAGACCATCAAAGACAAAAAAAAAAGATTGTGAGACTGCTCCAGACTAAAGTTTACTAAAATAAACTGTAGCATTAATGCAATAAGTGATCCTTAATTAGATCTTAGTCCAGAAAATAATATTTATTTTGCTGTAAAAGATACTGCAGGTATAATTTATAAATTGTGAGTAAGGTCTGTAGACTGGCTAATGGTATTTTTCAGGTGAAATAAATATACTAATATTTATTATGAAGGATATCTTAAAATATATTGAGAATTAAATTACAAAGTAGTTGAGAGATTATTAAAAGAACTATAAAGAGAAAGACAGAAAAAGTACAGATAGAGAGGAAGAGAGAGAAAGAGAGAAAGGAAAGAGAAAGGTAAAGTATAGAAAAGCTCTAAATATAAACATTCATGGAACTTGGCCACATTCTTGAAATGGAGCAGAAAATATCCAAGATAAGCCTGAATAATCTTGTAGGGCCAAAAAAATTTTTTAAATGCTTTAAAAAAATTATATAAAGCAACTACAAATGTTGATGGATAGGGAAAAGGGACCCAAGAATCAACTGCAAAACCTTCCAGTGACCAAAGCTGGAATAATTTGAATAAAATAAAGTAGTACTGGATTATGATCCAAAACATAAAAAAAATCTACAAGTCTATAGTGATATAAATAAATAGGTAAATAAATGAAGTAGAAGAGACAAATATCCCTGTAGAATAATTGCAAATAATTTGTGAAAAAACTCTGTCCTAAGGATTGAAAGTATAACTTCTCACAACATGCTTCTTAAGTACGAGCTATGTATAGTAACTTCCTTCCAATAAATATCATATGTAAAGGGAGTGAAGAAAAGATTATTCTTACAGTGATGAAATCTGACAGATACTATCTAGTCAGGTGGTAAGTTTAACATCAATAGTGATATGCTATTTTGATAGTATGTACCAATGATATGATGTAATGAAAATGGTACTTTACCTCTGTAATCTTCCCCTTTAAAACACATTACTTCAGGCAAAATTATCAGAGGAATCATAGTCAAGGAACATTCAACCTGACCATTAGTCCTCAAAACTGTCAAGGTCATCAAAAGCAAGTAAAATCTGGTAATCTATCAAGCCAAGAGGATCCTAAAAATGCATGACTAATAAATGTAATGGGTTTTCCTGTATTGAACTCTGAAAGGAAAAAAGATGCTCTCTGCTTGTTCCTAGTGCTTCCCAGTTTGCAGAAGTGAAGTACCATTTTCTCTTTTTAAATCAACAAAACCCTTGCTGGGAAGAAAATGCTAGGCAAGACTGACTAAGTGGGGATTTGTGAGCAAGCGGCCAGGGCCCTCCTGGTGAAGCAGCCAGTGCTGCAGCTTCTCTGCTTGTCCCTGCTGCTTCCCAGGTTGCAAAAGCTGAATGACATTATTTTTTTAAAAAGACAAAAATTTTCCTGTGAAAAAGAAGCAGAAAGAGACTACTGCCCCAGGTTCTGCCTCAACACTGCAGGAGGAGACACTGCTGGCTCCAGAATTTGTCTCACCACTTCAGCGTCTGGCTGGGCACTAGAAGCAGGGGCTGTGGAGGAAGCTCAGAGGCAAAGTCTCACTGGAGAGGACAAGAGAGAGACCCCACCACCATCTTGAAGTTGGGTAAGAAAGTGCTCTGATTTGCTCACTATGGAGCAACAGACTCGATCTCTGTGGCTGGTAGATCAACTACTCAGAGGTTAATGGTGACCCAGAGGAAATATCCTGAAAGCACAAACTTTGGAGGGACCTGATGAGTGTGAGTCTAAGTCACTCCACCCCCTACCCTGATCCAGTCACAAGACAAAGGGTGTGGCCAGAAAAAGATGAGGAAGCACTCCCAAGAGATCAGTGGTAAGTCTGGGACTGACCCAAACCCCTCCTCCCCAGCAATTCTCTGAACATCAGACCCACACAGCTGGGCCACAAATGAGAGGGACAAACCCATGAGGAACATGGGAAGCAGTCATAAAAGGAAAATTCTATTCCAGGACAGGACTTACTGGGCACCACCCTGCGAGTATATACCGGGGAAGAGACAATTCTGCTCCTCTCCACAGGAGGAGATCTCCCTGACCATATGAGAATGGGAGAGGAGGACTGCAGCCCCACTCATCTCCACTGCCCCTCCTCCTTCCTTGCTCTTGACACTGGAAAGAGAGTGAAAGAGGTGGAAGCTCTGCAGCAGAGACCAGATTAGAGGAACAATTACAGAGTCTGTCCAAGAGAGGAGGTTTGGGTGATTTTTTTTCAATTTTTAAAAATTCCTTGCCTGTTTATTTGTTAGTTCATCTATTTTTAAAATATTTTCCTTTGTGTGTAAATGTGTATGTGAGAATTTGATTTGCATTCTACCAATTTATTTTCTGGTTTTTTCTTTTTCTATTTCTTTCTTCCTTTGTTTGTTGTTTTCTGTTTATGTGTGTATGTGAATGATTGAGTGTTCATCTTTCAATTTTGTTGTTGTTGGTTTGTTTTTGCTCTTTTGTTCTTCTGTTTATTTTATTTTATTTTTTATGGTTTAAGGTGTGTGCCAATATATGTGTGAGGGTTCAATCTGAATCCCCTTTTTTTCCTTCAGTCTTTCTATTTTTCTTCTCCATTCACTTTGTGCTTGGCATGTGTGTGTGTTCAGTTTTCTTGGTTTTTGATGTTGTTTGTTTTGTTTCATTTTGTTGTTATACCAGTGCTTTGGAGTGTGTGTGCATATCTGTGTGTGTGTGTTCAATCGTTTTTTGCATTAGTTTCTGCTTTGCATCATCATATAGAGTGATGGTGGGGAGTGTGTCTCAGAGAAACATCATAATAAGTGAGCATTGTAATTTGCAGATAGTTCCTGTGCCCTGTCCTCTACTTTATTCAAATTTCAAAAACTATAAGAGACAGCAAAGTTTCCCATCAACAGTCCTGTTTCAGAATAGAGCAAATTCAGAGCACAGATCAGGGAAGAATAGAGAGCTAAGCAAACATCATAAGGGAAAGCCTCTCCCACTGATACTGAATAACAGAACTATAGAGAAAAACAAGAAATCTGTCACAAATGAAGAAAAGCCAAAGGAAGACCACAGGCAATTTCAAGTGTAACAAAGAGAAAACTACAGAAAAGTCAGACCTTGGTGCCCAAACAATGGAAGTCACAAAAAACTGGACCCAGAAAATGACAGGGATTAGGCAATGAATGTAAAGAATGAATAAGACACAAGAAAGACAAGATGCAACACTGTAAGAACTTGTAACAGAGATTTTGGCAATGGAAAATTTCATCCAGGAAATAAAAAACAAGATGACAAGCATGGAAAGCAGAATTAATCTAGCTAAAAAAAGAATCTCAGAACTTGAAGCCCAGAATATAGAATTAACCCAATTAAAAAAAAAATAGAAAAAAAGATGCAGAAAGAGAACAGGCTCAGTGGCTCAGCCTGTAATCCCAGTGCTTTGGGAGATTGAAGTGAGTGGATTGCCTCAACCTGTGGGTTTGAGACAACTTGGCAAGACCTCGTCTCTACAATAAATAAAAAGTTAGCCAGGGATGGTAGCTTGTACCTGTAGTTCCAGGTACTTGGAAGGCAGAGGCAGAAGGAACACTGGAGCCCATCAGATCAATACTGCAGAGGCCAAGAGCATGTCATTGCACTCCAGTCTGGGTGACAGAGTGAGACTCCAACTCAAAAAAAAATAAGGACTCAGAAAGAAAGAACAAAGCCCGCAAGAGATGTGTGACTATATCAAGAGGCTGAACCTACACCTGATTGGTGTCCCAGGAGAAGAAAGGGAAATGGAGAACAATTTGGAGCAAGTATTCCAGGAGGTAATCTAAGAAAACTTTCCCCATCTCACTAGAGATGTGAGCAGCCAAGCACAGAGATACAGAGAACCAAAACATAAAATGAGAATACCACCTCCTAGACACATAGGAACTTGCCTATATACTGTAGGCACAAAAGAGAAAAATCCTAAAGACAGCAAGAGAGAAAGATCAGACTACCTACCAGGGAAAACCAAACAGAATAGCAGCAGACCTATCGGCAGAAACACTACAAGCAAGAATGGACTGGAGCCCAATTTTAACCAAGAATTTCCTAACCAGCAAAGTTCAGCTTCCTCAGTGATAAGGAATTAAATTCCTTCCCAGACATCCAATCCCTAAGAGATTATGCACCTTCCAGACCATCTCTACAAGAGACACTTAAAAAGGTTTTAAGCATGGAAGAAAGAAAAAAAAAAAAAAAGAATGACCACACACTTCCCAAAGAACAACAGAGCACAGAATCAACAGAGAATACAGTACAACAAGAAACTTGAAAAGACATACATACATAAACCCCAAAGCCAAAAGAAAACAAACAAAGAAAAAACTTTATAAGAACCTCAAGATAGGGATAAACAGTCACATTTCAATAATCAGCCTGAAAGTGAATGGACAAAATGCACCACTGAAAAGACAGAATGGCAAACTGGGTAAAAAACCATGACTCAATTATTTGCTGCATCCAGGTGACTCATCTCACTACAAGGGACACACACAGACTCAAAGTTAAAGGTGGAAACAAGTTTCCAGGCAAATGGATCACAAAAGAAGGTAGAAGTTGCAATCTTAATATGAGACATAACAAACTATAAGCTACCCAAAATTTCAAAAGATGCAAAAGGACACTACATAATGACAAAAGGTTCAACCCATCAACCAGAAATATCCATCCTAAACATATATGCCCACAACATAGGAGCACCAGCATTTATAAAGCAACTACTAAGTAAACTAAAAAAAAGGATATTGACTCAAAAACTATTATAGAAGGGGACTTAAATACCCCACTAACTGCCCTAGATAGATAATTGAGGCAAAAAAACAACAAGGAGATCCAGAACCTAAACTTGACACTCAACTGAATGTACTTAATAGATACCTACAGATTATTCCAACCAACAACCACAGAATATGCATTCTACATATCACCACATGGAGCATATTCCAAGATCGATCACATCCTTGACCATAGCTCAAGCACAAACAGATTCCATGAGGTTAAAATCTTGCCTTGCACATTGTCAGACCGCAGTGAATTAAAAATAAATATCAACACTAACAAAATTTCCCAAAGCTCACAAAGATATGGACACTAAATAGCATGATGTTGAACAATACTGGGTCAGCACTAAAAGCAAAGCAGAAATTAAAAGATTCCTGGAAGCAAATGAAAATGAAGAAACATCTTACCAAAACTTCTGGGATGCCATGAAATAAGTTCTAAGAGGGGAATTTATATCTCTATGAGCACACATCAAGAAAATGGAAAGATCACAGTGGAGAGCCTAACAAATCACCAAAGGGAGCTGGAAAGAGAAGACCACCAAAATCCCAACTTTAGCAGAAGAATCCAAATCACCAAAATAAGAACCCAAATATGGGACCTAGAAGACAAAAATATCAAAGAAAACATCAACAAAACAAAAAACTGGTTCTTTGAAAGAATTAACAAGATTGATGAACCCTTAGCAAGAATGACCAGGAAAAAGAGAGAAAAAGCCCAAATAAACACAATCAGAATTACAAAAGGTAAAATAAAACTGACTCCCAATAAATACAAAGATGATCAGAGATTAATATGTACACCTATAGGGAAACAAAATTGATAACCTAAATAAAATGAAGAATTTTCTGACATCACACACCCTCCCCGGGTTGAAACAAGAAGACATTGAGACACTAAGTAGACCAATAACTACCCAGGAAAATTGACTCTGTCATACAAAAACTACCTGCAAAAAAACTTTTGACCAGATAGCTTTCCAGCAGAATTATACAAAATGTACAAGGAGAAGCTGATACCATACCTATTGAAAGTATTCCAGGCAACTGAGAAAGATGTAATTCTCCCCAAATCATCTTAAGAAACTAGCATCACACTGATAACCAAACCGGGTAAAGATCAAACAAAGAAAAGAATTACAGGTCAATATTCCTTATGAACATAGATGCAAAAATCCTCAACAAGATTCTCGCAAATCGGACTCCCCCAAAAGTCTCAAAAATCATACACCATGTCCAAGTAGGATTCATCCCCAGGATTCAGGACTGGTTCCACATTCACAAGACCAAAAATGCAATTAAATACATCAACAAATGTAAAAACAAAGAACCACATGATTATATCATTCGATGCAGGAAAAAATCTTTTGGTAAAATCCAGCATCCCTTCTTGATAAAAACCCTCAAACACCTAGGTATAGCAGGAACATACCTCAAAATAGTAACTGCCACCTATGATAAACATTCAGCTAACAAATTTGCTAAATGGACAGAAATTGGAAACATTTCCCCTGAAAACCGGAACAAGACAAGGCTGTCCACTCTCACCCCTCTTATTCAACATCATGTTGGAAGACCTAGCTTGAGCAATTAGACAAGAGAAGGAGATTAGTAGCATCCAAATAGGAAAAGAATAAGTCAAGTTATCCCTTTTTGTTGATGATATGATCCTATAACTTGAAAACCCAAGAGACAAAAATATCAAAAACTTGCTTGCTCTGATCAAAACCTTTAGCAAAGTCTCAGGGTACAAAATAAACACGCAAAAGACAGTTGCATTCCTATGTAACAACAACAAGCGGCAGAGACCCAAATTGAAAGCACGTTCCCATTCACAACAGCCAAAAAAAAAGAAACAAAAAGAAAAGAAAGAAATAACTCAGCATCTTCCTAACCAGAGAAGTGAAAGAACTTTACAATGAAAACTAAAAAATACTGTTCAAAGAAATTCAAGAAGACACAAACAAATTGAGAAATATTCCATGCTCATTGATAGGAAGAATCAACAATGTTTAAATATCCATCCTACCAAAGACAATCTACAGATTCAATGCGATGTCCATTAAGTTACCAGCATCATTCTTCTCAGACCTGGAAATGACAACACAGAAATTCATATGGAAACATAATGACCATGAATAGCCAAAACAATCCTTAACAAAAGAAACAAAGCAAGAGGTATCACACTTCCAGACTTCAAACTTTACTATAAGGCTACAGTAATCAAAACAGCCTGGTATTGGTAAAAGAACAGGCATATAGACCAATGAAACAAGATAGAAATTCCAGAAGCAAATCTTCAATTTCTCAACCAACTCATCTTTGACTAAGCCTCCAACAACCAATTTCTGCCCATTTAACAACCACTGGGGAAATGAGAACCTATTCAGTAAATGGTGTTTGTAAAACTGGCTGATCACATGCAGAAGATTGAAACAGGACCCCTGCCTATCACCATAAATAAAAAATAACTCTAAATGGATCAAAGGCCTTAACATAAAACCTCAAACTATAAGAATCTTAGAAAATGCAGGAGATACAGTTATGGAAGTTGGAACTGGCAACCAATTCCTATTTAGAACCTTAAATGTCCATACTTTAAGAAATAAGATAGATAAGTGGGACCTTATGAAACTAACAAACTTCTGCAGAGCAAAAGAAACTGTATGAGAGCAGGGAGACAGCCCACAGAATGGAAAAAAATATTTGCCAATATTTGTATATCTAACAAAGGCCTAACATCTAGGATCTACAAGGAGCTCAAATGCACCTAAAGGAAAAAAACAAACAGCCCCTTTAAAAAGTGGGCAAAAGACATGAATAGACACTTCTCAAAAGAAGATATTCGGGCAGCTACAAACACATGAAAAAGTGCTGAACCTCACTCATCATCAGAGAAATGCAAATCAAAACCATATTGAGATACCACCTAACTCCAGTAAGAATGGCCAAGATTAATAAAACAAACAACAACAGATGCTGGCAAAGATGCAGAAAAAAAGGAAGGCTTCTGCACTGCTGTTTTGAATGCAAACTAGTGCAACCTCTTTGCAAGACAGTGTGATGATTTCTGAAAGAACTACAAATTGATCTTCCATATGACCCAGCAATTCCCCTATTGGGAATATACCAGGAGGAACTCAAATCATTCTATGAAAAAAATACCTGCACACGTATGTTTGTTGCAACACTATTCACAATAGCAAAAACATGGAAACAATCATGCTGCTCATTGAACCTAGACTGGTTTAAAAAATTTGGTACATACCCACAATAGAATATTATGCAGCCATAAAGAAGGACAAACATATGGACTTCACAACAACTTGGATGGATTTTGAGTCTATCATACTCAGTGATCTATCACAGAAACAAAGAACAGCGTACCATATGTTCTCACTCATAAGTGTACCTTGAACAATTAACGTAATACTATAAGAAAGGGATTGGCAGTAGTGGGAACCTGCCAGAGGAGAGAGGTGTGATTGGCAGTTGAAGTAAATTGCTAGGGGAGGGAAGGGCACATCTCATCAACATGGGTACCTGTATAATCAACATTTGCATCCCTAACCCTGAGTTGTACCCCATATCTTTAAAATTAAAAAATTAAAAAGAGATAAAAACTAAGGAAGTCTGGATAAATGATAGACCTCACTTAATAATGTATCAATACTGGTTTATTATTTAAAACAAATCTCTAATACTTATGTAAATGGATATAACTATAACATATGTAATATATATTTTTATTTTTATTATGTTTACAACATTTTTATAAGTATAATTTTTAATAAAAGTTTTTAAAGAAGTGATTTATTATCAGTGGTAAAATAGTTTATTGGAAAGTAGAGGGCTGTCTCTGAAAAATTTTTTTCATTTTTAGCTGTTAACTAGTTATAGCCAATAGTATCTAAGCATTTTAGTTCATTCGTTTGTGAAATGGAAATATCACCTTCATTACCTATGTACTACCCAGATATATAAAGACAATACAAAATGAGATGGAAAAGACAATGAACCTTAAAATAATTTTAGAAGCATGTTTGAAAGTGAGTTATTATTATTAGAGAATTTTATTTTATTTTATGTTATTTTATTTTAATTTCATTTTTTGAGTTGGTGTCTTACTCTGTCGCCCAGACTGGAGTACAGTGGCCGCTTCCGACCACCGCAGCCTCGACCTGCTGGGCTCCGGCGATCCTTCCACCTCAGCCTTCCGAGTAGTCGGAATTACAGGCATGCACTACCACGCCTGGCTGATTTTTTGATTTGTTGTAGAGATGAGGTCTCGCCAAGTTGCCCAGGCAGGTCTTGAACCCGTGAACTCAGGCAATCCATTCACTTCGCCCTCCCAAGGTGAGGGATTACAGGCTGAGCCACCGAGCCCGGCTATTAAAGAGTTTTAAAAATATAATTTAAAGTTTAAAAAACTCTATTTTCTTTTCATTGCTTTAATATTTTACATTAAATATTTATTTTATATTGAATTTTCCATTTAATATTATTCTTATGTCATTTCTTGACATAATACTTGAAGTACCAGGAGAAAGCTTGATTTTGATAGTTTTCTCCTTTTATTTTTGCTGATTCGGTTTTCTCTTGTTTATCATTTTTGCCTAAATGAAGATGAAGATAACGAGTATAATTCAAACTTAATTACTTTTTTCTAGATTTGCCTAGAACTTTTTATAAGGATCCTAAGAACTACTGAAGCTGGATCATGGAAATTACTTCCTCTGGGATTTCTTGATTTTCCAGTCTGTCTTCATTTTAGACTTTTTAAAATAAAGTTGTCTTATGAATTTTTATAAATAATATTTCATCAGTGTTAAATTAAATTATAACTCCATTGGTTGAGATGAGAATATTAAAAATCATAACTCCTTTACTTCGTGAATCTTCTCACTCAAAGTTATATAATTAAGATAATGAGACACTAGATGATACATTTTGTAGGATTAACTTAAATGAACCATGACCAGTCTCACTACACAGAATTCCTACAGCAAACCTGATGACACATAAGAAATAAAACATGAAAGTATCTAGCTTAGGCTACTTGGTCTTTAAAAAACATTTTTTTGGGAGGGGGGTAATAGGGTATACACTCAGGTGATAATTCTTCCACCCTTCTCTTTATATCAGTCCAATAACATCAGTAAGTTTGGGATCCCAGGCAACCCCTCCTTATTGGATTCCGAAGACTAAGTAGTCTACAAACATTGTCAAACTTTGAGCTTGCCTCTAAGAAGACAGGCATCAAAATTAATCCCCTTGGTTTTATTTGATAGATTGTAGATAGACTACAGTGAAAGTAAACTTCTTTTGTGTGAACTGAGTGATCAATATTGATTAACTCTTCAGAACCCTTGAAATGGATCATGTGAATTAACCCTCATGGAAGAGTAGGAGATAATAAAAAGAATGCATGCTTGAAGTTAAAAAAAAAGTATGTGTGTGTGTATACACACATATTATATGTATGCTGTATGTATCATATATAAGTATATGTACACATATATTCATATATAAACATATAAGCATGTGAGTGTATATGTGTATACATATATTTACCACCTATCTGTGTGATCTTATCCAGAATTATTATTACCTCTAGGAACTCTATCATTATGATATAAAGAAATGAGTAATGATAGTACTCTTCATAAGTTTGTTGAAAATGTAAAAGGCAATGATACACAGTAAAACAATGTCAACCACATACAAATGTTACAATGTATCTAGTGTTGTATCTGAGTTCTGGAATTGAACAGACAATTAGAGTTATACCACCTCTATCAAAAATCATAAAGCAGGTTGAGAAATTGAGGTTTTGCTTCAGGAATCTGTATCCTATTCCATTGATCTGTATACCTGTTCTTGAATCGATTCCAGGCTGTTTTGATTATTGTAACCTTATAATAAAGTTTAAAGTCTAGAAGTGTGATACCTCCTGCTTTGTTTCCTTTGCTGAGGACTGTTTTGGCTATTTGTGGTCATTTATGCTTCCACATGAATTTCTGTATTGTGGTTTCCAGATCTGAGAAGAATGCTTCTGGTATTTTAATAGGTATTTCATTAAATCTGTAGATTGCCTTGGGTAGGATGGACATCATAACAATGTTGATTCTTCCAATCCATGAGCATGGAATATTTTTTCATTTGTTTGTGTCATCTTTGATTTCTTTGAGCAATGTTTTGTAGTTTTCATTGTAAAGGTCTTTCACTTCTCTTAGGAAGATGCTGAGATATTTCAAATTTTTGTGTGGCTGTTGTGAATGTGATTCTGCTTTTTATTTGGTTCTCTGCCATTTGCTGTTGGTATCTAAGAATGTGACTGTCTTTTGACATTAATTTTGTACCCTGAGACCTTGCCAAAGTCCTTTATCTGTGCAAGAAGGTTTTTGACAGATTCTATTGGATTTCTGAGGTATAGAATTATATCATCGGCAAAGAGGGATTTTTTGACTTCCTCTTTTCCTACTTGTATACTCCTGTTTTCCTTCTCTTGTCTAATTTCTCTAACTAGAAATTCCAACCTATGTTGAACAGGAGGGGCAAGATGGGCAACCTTGACTTGTTTTGGTTTTCAGGGGAAATGTTTTCAATTTCTGTCCATTTAGCAATATGTTGGCTGTGAGTTTATCATAGATGATTCTCGCTATTTTGAGGTATGTTCCCTCAATTCCTAGGTGTTCAAGGATTTTTATCAAGAAGGGATGCTGGATTTTATAGAAAGTTTTTTCTGTGTCTTATGATATAATCATGTGGTTCTTGTTTTTGTAACTGTTGATGTGTTCAATTACATTTATGGTCTTGTCAGTGCTGAACCAGTCCTGCGTCACAGGGATGAAGTCACTTTGGTCATGGTGGATAATTTTTGAGATGTGTTCTTGGATCCAATTTGTTTAGATCTTGTTGAGTATTTTTGCATCTATGTTTATCAGGGGTATTGGCCTGTAGCTCTCTTTCTTTGTTGGATCTTTATCTAGTTTGGGTATCGGTGTGATGTTAGCTTCTTAAAATGATTTGGGGAGAATTCTGTCATTCTCTATTGGAATATTTTTCTAAACCAACTCATCTTCAACAAAGTTTCCACTAACAACAACTGAGGAGAGGAGAACTTGGCAGTAAATTGTGTTGGGAAAACTGGCTGACCACATGTGGAAGGTTAAAACAGGACTATTACCTATCACTATACACAAAAATCAACTCTAACTTGATCAAAGACTCAAACTTAAAATCTCAAACTATAAGAACCTTAGAAAATGCAGGAGACCCCCATATAGAAATTGGAAATGGCAACCAATTTCTATCAAAACCCCACATACCCATGCCATAAGAGACAAGATAGACAAGTGGGACCTCATCAAATGAAAAACTTCCGCAAAACCAATGAAACCATCAAGAGAGCAGGGAAACAGCCAACAGACTAGTAAAAAATATTTGCCAACTTTTGACAAAGGCCTACCCTCTGGGATCTAAGAGGAACTCAGATGTGCCAAAAAGAAAAAAGCAAACAGCCCTATTAAAAAGTGGGCAAAAGATCTGAATAGACATTTCTCAAAAGATGATCTACGAGCAGCCATCAGTTACATGAAAAAATGCTCAGTCTCACTAATCATCAAAGAAATGCAAACACACACACACACACACACACACACACACACACACACTGAGATGCCACCTAACTCCAGTCAGACTGGCCATCATCAATAACTCAAAACCTTCAGATGGAAGAGGATGGAAGGAAAAGGGTACACTTCTACACTGCTGGTGGGAGTGTCAACTAATACAACCTCTGTGGAAAACACTGTGGCGATTCCTAAAAGATCTAAAATTGACCTTCCATATGATCCAGAAATCCCCCTTCTGGGAAGGTAACTGGAGGAACTAAAATCATTCTACAAAGAAGATACCTGTGCACACATGTTTATTGCAGCACTATTTATAATAACAAAAACATGGACCCAACCATTCTGTCCTTCGAAAGTAGACTGGATTAAAAAAATGTGGTACATAGACACAATGGAATATTACACAGCCATAAAGAAGGAGAAAGTTATGAATTTTGTAGCAACTTAGATGGATTTAGAGTCTATAATACTCAATGATCTATCACAGAAACAAAGAACTGAGTACCACATGTTCTCACTCATAAGTGGACCCTGAACAATTATCACAATTCTATAAGAAAGGGATTGCAGGAGTGAGAAACTATCAGGGAAGGGAAAGGGAACACACTACATCAATAAGGGTACCTGGTAACCTGCTGAAGTGGGAACTAAAGTGAGGCCCATACTTTACCTCTACAACGACCAATAGTATACCTAACCCTGAATTGTACTCCACATCTTTAAAATAAAAAAATCATAGCCGGGATCGGTGGTTCAGTCTGTATTCCCACGCCTTTGGGAGGCTGAGGTGAGTGGATTGCCTGAGCCCGCGGGTTCGAGACCCACCTGGGCAGCGAGACCTCATCTCTACAATAAATCAAAAAATCAGTTGGACGTGGTAGCACATGCCTGTAATTCCGGCTACTCGGAAGGCTGAGGCGGAAGGATTGCCGGAGCCCAGCAGGTTGAGGCTGCGGTGGCCGGAAGCGGCCACTGCACTCCAGTCTGGGTGACAGAGTGAGACTCCAACTCTAAAAAAAAAAAAAAATCATAAAAGTCATTGAAATTTCCTATGAACAAAAAAGCAGAAATATCTAAATAAGAAAACATCAAGATTATCTGAGCTTTCGAAGAACCTGACATAGTGTACCCAAACTTCAGTGAAAATTGTGTCAGTTATTGGGATTATGTATATGCTGGAGAGTTTAGGTTCATATACAAGTCTAACATGAAGTGAATCAGTTTTTTAAGCATCAACCAAATAATTTAAAAAATTAAGTGAAAAGTGTATAAGAGAGATTATTATTTGGAATTCTGGATACTTAGATACAAAAAGAATTATAGACAAAAAAAAAAGTAGGAGTGATATATGTTAGATAAGCATAAGACATTTTAATTCAGGAGAAAAATATTCTACCCAGGGAAAAAAAAAAGGTCATGTTCTCTCACAGAAAAATTTTTGGAGACACAACCAAGTATGAGAATTACCCAGAAAATACAGCATAGAAATAAAATTTATTATTGAACTAAACTATTATCTAGGTAGGAATAACCAGAAAGATGGCACAGAAATGGACATGAATGGAATAGTCTATTCCATCTGTTATAAAATTGGCTATAAAACATAACCCTCTATACATTTTAAATATTGAGATTATTTTATAAGGAGGAAAAAAAGGAAATCAGAACTAATTGTCATAAAAATCATTGAATTAAGATACATTTTGTGTCAAATTATAGACATATTAATCAATCTATCTTTTTTATAGTATTACACAAAAATGATAGCAAATGTATTGTCTTATTTTATTTTTCCTTGATCTGTTATTAAAGATCACTTTGCTATTTAAGTGTTCACACTTAAGAAGGCAAGACAAAAATTAGTGTTATTCACTAAACAGGTGCCCAAATTTGGGGTTTTGAGAAGAATCACAGAACAAAAGTGATAAAGAGTAGAATAAACAAGACAAAATTAACAAACTCTACAAATACAAAGTCAGGATTGTGATAAATATACAATATTTTCCTACAGTCATAAAGTACTATGTGGATTTTATTTTTCCATTAATTTAAATACAGTTTTTAAAGAAAGACTAAAGAATCACTTGTAAATCAACACAAATTGATCATGTTTCAAAACTGTTAAATTGCAATGTGAAAATGCATATTTGATATAGGGAAAATATATTAATTCACTTTAAGCCTCAGCCATTGTTTCTAAAATCTATTAATAACTGGTGAAAACCCTATTGCAAAGGTTTCCTCAAGTATATTTTTTCAGGGACATATATGTTTTTCTTCACAACTCTTTTAAGAAGTGTTCTAGTGTCATCATGTGAACATAGTAGTAGGGGAGGTGTAGAATACAACTTTGGTTCTCTCTCTCTCTTTTTTTTTTTTTTATTTGGCGTTTCACTCTGTCGCCCAGACTAGAGTGCAGTGGCCACTCCTGGCCACCACAGCCTCGACTGGGATCCAGCGATCCTTCCGTCTCAGCCTTCCAAGTAGCTGGAACTACAGGTGCGCACTGCCACATCTGGCTAGTTTTTTTTTATTTATTGTAGAGATGAGGTCTCGCCAAGTTGCCCAGGTGGGTCTCGAACCTGCGGGCTCAGGCAATCCACTCACCTCAGCCTCCAAAAGGCGTGGGATTACAGGTTGAACCACCGAGCCTGGCTTGGTTCTCATTTTTTAAGATATCTTATTGGCTCCATTTGAGTTTCAGTAAAAATTCTTATAGATTCTTTCTTTTCAGTTAGAAAGAGAAATGCAAACTATAGTGTATTTAGCTTATCATTTAATTTCTATATTTACTTTTATAATCAGCTGTTTCTCATTATTTTTTTATTTTGAAATAATTTTTTCCTTGCCAAAGAAATTAAGCAAGAGAAAAAAATTGAAAGAGCATCCAAATTGGAAAGGGAAAAGTAAAATTGTCCCTGTTAGCTGATGACATGATCTTATATCTAGAAATCCTAAAGACTACCAAAAAACACTCTTAGAACTGATAAATAAATTCCGTAAAGTTGCAGGATATAAAATCAATACACAAAAATCAGTAGTATTTTTCTACAGGAACAACAAACCAGCAGAAGAAGAAGTAAAAAAGGCAATCCCATTTACAATAGAGCTACAAAAACAGGCAAAACAATCTGGAAATAAATTTAATCAAACAGATGAAAGACCTCTACAAGTACATTTACAAAACACTGAAAAGAAATACAAGATACAAAGAAATGGAAAGCAATCCCAGTCTCATGAATGGGAAGAATTAATATTGTAAAAATGACAATATTATCCAAAGCAATCTACAGATCCAATAAAATCCTTATTCAAATACCAATTATATTTTTCACGCAAATAGAAAAAAAAATCTAAAATTTGTATAAAGCCACAAAAGATTCCTAATAGCCAAGGTAGTACTAAGCAAAAAGAACAAAGCTGGAGGTATCACAATACTAGAACACAAAATATACTACAAAACTGTAGGAACCACAGTAGCATGCACAGGCATAAAAATAGACACACAGTCCAATGAAACAGAATAGAGAACTCAGATATTGATCTGTGTATTTATAGTCAACTAAGTTTTTGGGGGGTAAGAATAGCCTCTTCAATAAATGGTGCTGGGGAAACAATATTCATATGCAAAAGAATTAAAATAGACCTCCACTTATCAGTCTATAAAAAAATCAACTCCAAATAGATCAAAGACTTAAATATAAGACCAGAAACTATAAAACTACTAGAAAAAAACATAGAAGAAATGTTCCAGGACACTAATCTGAAAAAAAATATTTTATGAATAAGACCTAAAAAGCACAGGCAACAAAACAAAAATAAATGGAATTATATCCAACTACTAAGCTTCTGAACAGCAAAAGAAATAATCAATAGAGTGAAACAACAGCTTACATGATGGAATAAAATATGTTCCAACTTCTCATTCAACAAAGGATTAATACCCTGAATATAGAAGGTCTTCAAATACTTTAACAACAACAAAAAACAAATATTCATATTTTTAAAAGGACAAATGATCTGAACAGACATTTTTTTCTCAAAAGACATACAAATGGCCAACAAGTATAGGAAAAAATGCTCCATACTCTAATCATCAGGGAAATGCAAATCAAAACCACAATGAAGTTTTGTCTCACCATAGTTAGTATGACTATTATCAAAAAGATTTTTTTAATAGCATATACTATCAAGAGTTCAGAGAAAAGGGAGCTCTTTTACAATGTTGGTAAAAAAATGCAAACTAGTCCAGCATCTATGGAGGCTTCTCAAAAACTATGACTAAAACTACCATAAGATCCAGCCATCCCACTACTGGATATTCATTTAAGGAAAGAAAATCAGTATATTGATGAGCCATCTGCACCCCCATGTTTATTGCAGGACTATTCATAATAGCCAATATGAAATCAACCTACATGTTTCATAACATATGACTAGATAAATAAAGTGTGGTATTATATGTACAATGGAATACTATTCAATCATAAAAAGAATGAAATTCTGTCATGAATGGGACCGGGGGACATCATGTTAAGTGAAATAAGCCAAGAACTGAAAATTAAACACTGCATGCTCTCACTCATATGCTCATGCTAAAAAACAAACAAACAAAAAAATCTAATTTAAGTAAAAAGAAGAACAAAAAGATATTAGGAGCTAGGAAGGGTAGGGAGAAGGGGATATAAGGAGAGATTTGTTAAAGGATGCAAAACTACAGCTAGTTAGGAAGAATATTCTAGTGTTCTATAGCACTATAGGATGACTGTAATAAACAATAGTACATAATTTAAAATAGCTAGAAAGAGGTTATTGAATATTCCCCACATAAAGAAATAATAAAACGTTTGAGATGATGGTATGCCCATTACCATGTTCTGGTCACTGTGCATTATATATATTGAAACCACATGAATATGTACAATTATTATTTTTCAATTAAGAAATAAAATTAAAAAATTTTAGAGAAATATTTTGAGATGTAAAAATATTGAAATCCAAATATTTAGACTCCTCAGGGAGGGGGGAAATGAGGCTATAAGAAAATAAAGCATACAAAGTTTCAGTGACGCAAGTTAATTAAATTCTGGAGAGCTATTAAACAGCATAGTAACCAATATCTATCAATACTCTATTGGATACTTAAAATTTGTAAGAAGGAGACCTTATTTTAAGTGTTCTTACCATACACACACACACACACACACACACACACACACACACACACACACACTACACACATACAGCAATTATAATAATAGATTAGGTAGGAGGAAACTTAATGAGCTTGATAGTGGTGATTGTTTTATGAATTTATATACTTATCCCAAAATTCATTAAGATGTGTATATTAAATATGTACAGCCTTTTATATGTCAATCATACCTAAATAAAGTATTTTCTTTAAAAAGTTGCAAAAATAATAATACAGTGAGTTTCCATATTTCTTTCCCTAGTGTTAACATCTTACATGGAGACAGTACAAATTTGGAAACAGAAACATTAATATAGACAAAACTGTTAACTAATCTGTATACATTGGTTGAATTTTGCTGGTTGCCCATTATTGTCCTTTTTATGATCTGATCCAAACCAGGATTCCACATTGTATTTTGTTGTCAATTCTTTAATATCCTTAAATATATGATAAGTACTCCATATTCTCTTATTTCACACCTTCACACTTCCAAACTGAAAAGGTCAGCTATTTTTAGAATATCCCTTAATTAGTATTTGCATGATACATATTCATGGTTGTACTGAGATTATATTTTGACCTGAAGAAATGATGGTGTTCTTTTCTCAATGCATCATATCGTGGGCATTTGGTATGGACATGACATTAATTATAATACTAATTTGGCTGATAGAGTTTCTAATATGGTATCTGCCATGCTCCTCCACTACAAAGTTACCATTTTCCTTCATTTTTATCTTCCAAAATTCTTCCTAAGATGGTTGGCCATTAACACCACCCTGTCCTGCCTTTCCCCCTTCCTTATTTATATATATTTATTTGTCAGTTTTATTAGGATTTTCAAATAAAGAGAGGTAATCAAGAGCTCACATAGCTATCCATCAGCATTAATTGGCTGCTGATATGAACCAAGTATAAAAGGAGATCAGAAGCACAGCATCTCAAATCTGTAGGGGACTTCTAATGAAATATAGTGAATATAAAGAGTAGTTATGCATACATTATTCAAGTCTCAGTACTAGTATTAGAAAACTATTATATATTAAGTGAAGATTAAAGATTTTGTTTCATATTTGTTTAGCAAATTATTTAAATATTTACTGTTGATAACTAACTTCTCTTAAATACTACTCTTAAATAATATCTACCAAGAAATCCATTGATTCAAAATCCATTACTAAGTGCCTACTGGTGCCTAGCACTGAGATGGACACTGGAGTTCCCCTTGAAACTTGGGATTCTCTTCCCAGCTCATATGTTTGTTGGCAGAATGCATTAGCTTTATAATATGTGGAGGCTTCATCTTCATAGACAGCCATAAGAGCTTTATTTAAAAACATAAAGTTTAAAAAACTCACCTAGACTGATATCTCTTTTGATTAATTTAAAGTTAACAGTTTAGTGACCTAATCATGGGAGCACTGTCACATTACATTCCTAAGTTTGCCCACACTCAAAGGATGGTAAGTACACAGGGTTTATACATGAGAATCTTGGTTGTCACCTACCACACATCACATGAGGTATGTTTTTACTTATAAGTCCAATAAAATCAGATATGTCCATAGGATAAAAATATTGCTTGCTTTCAATGTTAGAGGAGAAGAAATTGAATTGGTCATAAATGTGAGTTACTTATCTTTAAAGTTGATGATTAGCAATAACAATTGTCCTAGTATTCTTAAAAAAGTTAACACACACAATAGTTTACTTTCTATGCACAATGTATACGCAAGAAAAGTTAAAAGAAAATTGTATGATTTATACTATACCTCTCAGTCCATCAAGGAGCAAAGATAGAATGATCAGAGAAAATCAAAGGTTGCAAGGGGTCTTTGAAACATACTAGTCAGTTTATTAGTCAGTTGAATTCAGACAAATTATTGCTCTTCCAAAGGGAATAGAATTGGTCAGCAGTAAGTTAACCAGCTGTTTTTTTCTTTTTTACAATGGATCTGGCTCTGCGTGTGTGTGTGTGTGTTCAATGCACATTTTATTTTCAACTTTTTCCTCTCTTTTGATTAATTTTCAATCCTTTGCCCTTTGTTATCTCATTTGCAACGTTTTCATTTAGCCACACAATACCTTTGAAATTGTGATCATATTATACCTGTTGTAAAAAGCCATTGGGGATGTAGGTTAAGAAAAAACAGAGAGTGAAAATACTAACTTTGTAGGTGCTGTGGAAGTACTTTAAAAAATAATATCAAGAGTTTGAAACTGGCACTGCTCTACAGTTTGCCATTTGCTCCTAGAGACATAGACCAATTTTTTGCTCTTTTTGTTGCATTTTCAGTACACAAACCTTAGTAAATAGTAGGACTTTGTTAAGAAAAAGGAGGGAGAGCTGCCGGGTTCGGTGACTCAGCCTGTAATCCCGCGCCTTGGGAGGCTGAGGTGAGTGTTTTGCCTGAGCCCGCGGGTTCGAGACCCGCCTGGGCAACTTGGCGAGACCTCATCTCTACAATAAACCAAAAAATCAACCGGCGTGGTAGCACGCACCTGTAGTTCCAGCTACTTGGAAGGCTGAGGCAGAAGGATCGCCGGAGCCCAGCAGGTCGAGGCTGCGGTGGCCGGGAGCGGCCACTGCACTCCAGTGCGACAGAGTGAGACTCCAACTCAAAAAAAAAAGAAAAAGAAAAAGGAGGGAGAAAGGAATGAAGAAAGGAAAAATGAGTCAACTCATGCCACTTCATCTCGCTTATTAATGTTCATTTATGTAAAATTCAACTTCTACTTGTCTTATTTTTATATTTAAATACATTTAAAATAGCAATATTAAATTTGAAAGTTAATATTTGCAAATATTTCCTGTGAAGAGAAATGTAGGATTTATGAGACCAAAATCAATGGAAAAAGTACATTGTTAAGTTAAACAATATGCATAGGCAAGATAAAAAAGCTTTAGGTAAAAGACCCCAGAGAAGAAGTCACTGACTCAAGTACAAAGAAATGTTAGTGGTATTGCTGCGGGTGAAAACTAGTAATATTGGTACTAGGTCATTTCAATTAGCATGCTTTCTGACTGATATTTGGACATTTTAAAAGTCTAGAAGTTACTGAGAAAAATAATCCCTAGTATAATATAGTCCTTGAGTTAATTGCAATAGCCTATATAAACATCTAAAATCCCTTAAGTGTTTTCTTCATTCCACTTTGTGTTTGGAGAAATGAGTATAAAAATATACCGCTTAGTGTTTTCAAATGTTCTTTTTAAAATAATTTCATGATGTAGTAAAGCTTATTTCCTAATTTAGAAGAAAATTACACAATTACATCTGCAATCTCATAATAATCATGAGATAGCTAGTCCATCCAGCTTAGTCATTTACATAGGGCAGACAGAAATTCATTACTTTTAAAAATTAGTTGCAATCAAGAATTTTATTGAATAGAAGTTAACAAGATCTTTGAAACTACAAAATGAAGATGTAATAATCTGATATGTTTCAGGAAAATGCTATTAAATACCATTTAGGGTTTTAGATATCCTAAATTACAGTCCTATTACATTTCACATAGATTTTTATCTTTTAATTTCTTCTCTCTGTGAGATGTTCTTTAACATCTTACAGGCAGGAGGAAAACAAACAAAAAACATAAATTATAGTAGACACTGTGGTCTCTATTGAAATGAAAATGTTACATTGCATGTTGTAAACATAAATAAATATATCCCCTCTCCTTATAAATAAAATTCACTAAAAAATAAAGGGCAGACGTGAAAGAAAACAAATATTCCCATGTAATAAATGTGATTTTTACTCTGACATGAATTGGCATTTTCAATAACAGCAAAATTAGAGGAAACTATGTTTTAAGTCTTTAACAATGATAACAATTATTTCATTTCAGGATATATTATTTTTCTGAAAAGTGTGTAATGCATTTACACATTCAGATTTAAGGTTTTTGTTGTTGTTAAACCATTGCTACTTGAATGCAAAAGAATGTATAGCAATTTAAATACCACTTTCAACCTCTTAAAAAGGAGCAATGCATTCTTCTGCATTATGTTTAGCCAATATCTTAAGCTAACTTTGCAGTTTGCTTTAACCTTAATTCCTGCTATAAGGGATTTTGTTTTTATTTTTTCTCACAGACTAATAGAATAATATCACACAAGTTTATTGGCATATAAAATGGGAGCCACTCTAAATGGTTCATAGTGTCTATTAAAACCTCTCTGGCTGACTATCCTTGGAAATATTCATGACCTGAATTATACTGAGAGCATAAGAAATTGTCATACAAGATAAAGATTTTTTTCTCACTAATATAAATACTTCCATTTTACCTAAACTAATAGTCAGACTAGAGAGAACTTTCCTATGTTTAATTTTCAGTCTGAAACTACATGCTGTATGATAAACAATTAGTCAAAAGCAAAACATAACTAGAAAGTACACATAAAGAAAACTTTTTTACACTTAAAATTCTAAATTGCTAGATATTGACAGCAGAATTAATACACGACTCAATAGAGTTGCTGCTTACATACTCAGACATGCAATTGTTTTCTGTATCCTACATTTTTTGAGCATAGAAAATCCCCAGCTGTGGAAATATTGTGTTAGGGTGGATTGTTCAAACTGCTCAATGCATACATCCTCTTGACCCTTTAAAAGGAACAGAGGCTTTTGTGGGAAAGTTCCTGGAAGGAGATAAAGCACCAAATGCTTAGTGAGAAATATAAAAGTTGTCTATTGTCCTTTGCATGCTCACTTAGATATAAACATTATTTTATGTATTCTTAGAACTAATCTTTAAGATATGTTATTTTTCTGAAAAGAAAATCTCCCTTTAATAGCCAAACAGTGAAAATGAATAAAGTTAATTCTTTAAATTAATACTCCAATACTTTCTAAGATGTTTAGTAAAACTTCTTAAAATTCATTGAATATCACCAATGGATAAAATTTCTCATCATTTATTTCAGATTGTTTGAAAAAATAATAAATAAGCATGTATAGATGTGCATATATACCTAAACAATTACACCCTATTTTATCACATCTTTCAAGGTTTTCTCTGGATATTTGTTTAAACAAATTGATAGAATATGTTTTATACAAATTTGGGTCATTCTGCATCAAATTTTACCTTTTAAAATCCTTTGGTGCTTTTACTTCCTGTTGGCAATAAAGACAAGGCATCATATACTTAAGTGTGCTGATTGGTTTGACAGTATAGAATTTATTTGCTCACAAAGCACATGAAAAACATTCAGTCACAATGTCTTACAAAAGTTTTAGAATTATGTTTAATTTTTATCAATAACTCACGATTACAAAAGGTTTTAAATCAGTTTGACACTTGCCCTCGTACATGATTAGCTAATCTTCACTTATAATTAATTATTCATTTTCCTTCACTTATAATCTTCACTTATAATCTTCACTTATAAGTGAAGGAAAATCTTCACTTATTATTAATTCTCAATAGCCGGGCTCGGTGAGTCAGCCTGTAATCCTGTGCCTTGGGAGGCTGAGGTAAGTGGATTGCCTGAGCCCATGGGTTTGAGACCCACCTGGGCAACTTGGTGAGACCTCATCTCTACAATAAATCAAAAAATTAGCCAGGCGTGGTAGCGCGCGCCTGTAACTCCAGCTACTTGGAAGACTGAGATGGAAGGATCGCCGGAGTCCAGCAGGTTGAGGCTGCAGTGGCCGGGAGTGGCCACTGCACTCCAGCCTGGGCGACAGAGTGAGACTCCAACTCAATAAAAAAATAAAAATAATAATAATAATTAATTCTCATTTGATATATAGTAATTTAGCAGTATATTACATTGTTTTACATGAAGCAGTGAGAATCAGAATATTGACCTTTATTCTTTTTGATTTGTCATAAGACAAATAATCCATTATATGGTTGAATTTAGCATGAACAATATTGGTTTATATCAATTTTTGACATAATTATTAACAGTGTCTTCTTAAAATTGTTCTAGTTCAGATGATTATATGGGCAATCTAAATTTTTATAATTTCACCTTTGTTTTAATGCACTTAATAATATGTCTCAAAATTTTTCTGTAATTTTTTTTATAATGCATTTTGTATTTTCTTTTTGAAAGAAATATTAATATAGCTTTTAAATAGAAAAATGGTGTCAGAGTTTTTCTAAAAGAGTAAGATTGGTTTGACAGCAAGAGCTGGCTTTGAAAATTAATTTATATGATGGGCATTTTTCATGAGCAAAATGGCCAAATGTGCCTTTCTAAATAGTTGACTAAAATGTTTTTAATAAAATGCTCTTATGTAAAAACGTGTATCAGCACATTTCTGTTGAATTAATATTTCAATATTGCCAACCATTTTTTAGTTTATTGGGTTGAACAGAGTGCTTCTTTAGTAAGATAGTAACAGATAGATAATTATAGGCATTAGAAAAGGTGGAGTGAACCCTGTGATATGATTTCCAGGAACTGAGACAGTAAATGACTCCATTAATAAATTCCTTGGCAGTTCTTCTGTCTTTTGAATTCAAGTAAAATTGACTTGAGTCAAGTTAGTTATAAGTATTATTTTAAAAAGTATTCTCTGACCTTTTATGTCCTTCCCTGCAGTCTGTTTCTGTGACTCTTCTGACCATTGGAGTGATAATATTGAGAAGGCCAAGATTAGTGATATGGTACTAACAAAATAAAAAAGTTTAGGTTTAATTTCAGTCTATATAGTCAACTGAATATTTGAAGTTCTTATGCAGAATATCAAAGTTAACCTTGTTGAATTTGCAAATATGAGCCAAAATATGTTATATCAGTTTCAATCAACATATGCAGTAGAAAAGTCATGGTCAGAGTAGAAAAAGTAAAATTTGAAATCTTGGTAACTCAGTAGTTCTGCCTAATATCTAGGTTCAGGTTTCATTCATATTGACAATATCTAAAGTGGAAGGCAAATAAATGTCCTCTAGCCGGGCTCGGTGGCTCAGCCTGTAATCCTGAGCCTTTGGGAGGCTGAGGTGAGTGGATTGCCTGAGCCCGTGGGTTCGAGACCCGCCTGGGCAGAGAGACCTCATCTCTACAATAAATCAAAAAATCAGCCGGACATGGTAGTGCATGCCTGTAGTTCTAGCTACTTGGAAGGCTGAGGCGGAAGGATCGCCGGAGCCCAGCAGGCAAGGCTGTGGTGGCCGGGAGCAGCCACTGCACTCCAGTCTGGGCGATTGAGTGAGACTCCAACTCAAAAATAAATAAATAAATAAATAAAAAATAAATGTCCTCTAAATTTAAAATGTTGATAAATTTGAAGTCTATTTTAAATTGATCACTAGAATGAATATTAAAATCGATGATAAAAGGATGTGAGACATATATAAAATTGCCAAAATACAAAGCTACTCAAAACAAAACTCAAATCTCTCTCCATGACTATTTTATGAAACTGAAATAAAATTTGATTTTTAAAATGGAAAGACACAAAGCTGTGAGTTTCATTAACCATAAAATAGCATAGCATGTTATAGTATACAATATTTTTATATATAATAAATTTGAACTAAATAAAATGTTCTGGCTTACTTTTTGACATCTGCACAGTGGCTCATACCTTTTATCCTAACACATTGGGAGGCCAAAGCAGGAGGATCACTTGAGGTCAGGAGTTCAATACCAGCATGGGCAAATGAGACTACAATAATAATAATAATTAAATTTTTGACAGGTATGCATTTTTTGTATATATGAGTTATAATTCTACTCTTTTGTTTTGTTTTGTTTTGTTTTTTGAGTTGGAGTCTCACTCGGTTGCCCAGACTGGAGTGCAGTGGCCGCTCCCGGCCACCGCAGCCTCAACCTGGGGGCTCCGCGATCCTTCCGCCTCAGCTTTCCAAGTAGCTGGAACTACAGGTGCACGCTACCATGCCCAGCTAATTTTTTTTTGTTGTTGTTGTTGTTGTAGAGATGAGGTCTCGCCTGCCCAGGTGGATCTTGAACACTCGGGCTCAGGCAATCCACTCACCTCAGCCTCCCAAAGGCGCAGGATTACAGGCTGAGCCACCGAGCCGGCTGAGTCATAATTCTACTCTTTAAAAAAAAAAAAAAAAAAAAGCACAAAATATTTGCTTGTTTGGAGACTTTCCAACAAGATCTCCAATAAATTCACCTGTGAGAGATGGGTAGACTTCTTTTCTAAAGCATTGCACTTCATTTAAGTTTTTAAGACTAAATTTGTTGTTCTTAGCTCTCAGCGGTATATTCTAAGTTGAAATATAAACTACTCTTTTCCAATTTTAATTTTGTATATAGTGTATTTTGTTGGTGTTTTATTCATTTACATCTGATAATTATCCCTCATTGGTGGCATCAATGATTGGAATCGTATTTTATATTCTGAATATTTGTCAAATGGATTAATGTCTTACAGATATCTTTTTCTATTGGATAAGAGGTAACAAAATATATCTGATCAGTGTTTTTGTTTAACTGTCTGTTTAAACTTAACTCGGCTACGAATTCTGTGCTCATTGAGGAGAATGACTTTTTTTGTGTGTGGCTTTTTTGTGTGACCAATGATGGAAATTACAGAATTAAAGCTATAGTCTCTCTGGGTGTTTGTCTATATGTCTGTTATTCAGAAAAGCATCTATCGTTTTTTGTGTAATTCGGCAATGTTTTTATTCCTACCATTATTAATAATTTAGATTATAGAACCTCTTAAATTAAAAAGACTATTTCAATTTAAAAATGCCTATAGAAATTTAATAATTCTGAAATTCTCAGAAATGAAAGAAAATGTATTCTATAAAATTTGTGACATACTTTAAGTTTCTATAAAAATTAAGTCACAAATACTTTATGAATCTTGGTTCACAGACATTAGGTAAAATTTTGGCAAACAAGGCTGAAGTAATCTTTTTAGTTTAACTAAACATCTATGCCTACTCTGATTTATCAATTTTAAGTACAATACAAATGAACATATTTATTCTACTTGGGTAAATTTTCTTAAATGTGACCAAGTTTAGTGCTCCAATAAGTTAATGCTTATCATATTTAATACTCAGAGTTATACAAAATGGAAATTTGTTTTTAACTCAATTGAATAATTATTCTAACAGATTTTTTATTTTTAACAAAAATTATAGTTTGTCTTCTGTCTCCTTTAAGATGATTTCCACAATATTCAGAAAATGGAAAACACTTTTACTGATATTGAGCAAATTAATAGACAATCATGGAGTACTGTAATTTTTTGAAATAAGATAAAATGTTGAAACAATATATAAAGTATAATTTTAAGCTATATGATTTTGCCTCTTAATTTGTGAACGCCACAAAGAGGTTATATCTTTGGGCTATGTTAATGAAGATCTTAATTTTTGCCATTTTAAGAAGTTGTACAAGAAACATTTGTAGCTGTGTTATGCACATCCATAAATTCTAATAGACTTGTGTATGACAGACAAATCTCAATTCCTCACTCTTTCTCTGGGTTTGCCTGAACTGAGAGGTTTCCTTGGGATGTAGAACTATTAGTGTTAAAACTTAGACAAGCTGGGATGATCAACTACTAATTAAAAGTTAGAATCAATGCAAGCGTTTATGACTGTACTTAGAAGTAGTATAAAGAATTAAAGTTATGTATTCTTCCTTTCTGCTTTTCAATAAAAAGAGATGCATGTGTATGTATACACATTTTGTATTTAGATCCCTGTACAAGCTAAAATTTTCTGATATCTCCCCAAAAGAATTTTTATCTTTGTAGGATTTTATCTTTGTTCGCCCTGTTAAAATTGAACTGATAAGCCGGGCTCGGTAGCTCAGCCTGTAATCCCGCGCCTTTGGGAGGCTGAGGTGAGTGAATTGCCTGAGCCCGCGGGTTCGAGACCCGCCTGGGCAGCGAGACCTCATCTCTACAATAAATCAAAAAATCAGCCGGGCGTGGTAGCACATGCCTGTAATTCCGACTACTTGTAAGGCTGAGACTGAAGGATCGCCAGAGCCCAGCAGGTCGAGGCTATGGTGGCCGGGAGCGGCCACTGCCCTCCATCCTGGGTGACAGAGTGAGACTCCAACTCAAAAAAAAAAAAAAAAAAAAAAGATTAAACATAAATTTTTTAAAAATTGCTTATTGATTCATTTGGCTGTAGCAACGAGTGAATCATATATTAATAATCTTTGGCATTATTATGAATTAAGTCTAACCTTGCAGACATCCTAAGGTATATTTTAAAGCAAGCTGTCAGCGTGTTATTAAATGTAAATTAACAAAATAAAAGACAAAACCTAAAGAGTGAATTTTATTCATTATTGTTTGTAATATCTGAGTCCGAAAGTTATAAAATATGTTAAAATTCTTGCAAAGTTTACCCAGTTTTGGTAGATTTGTTTCCACAATTTTTATTTATTGCCATAGTAATATGAAGGAATTCTTCTTTTCTATGCAATCTGCCTATATTCTATGATGCTATGTTTTATCAGAGAAATTCTCTTTTCTTTATGTTGACTATATCCTGCCCTTGATTATTTGGAGGGAAAAAAAAAGTGTCACCCTTATGAAATAGCTAAGGTTCTTTATGATTGTATTACTTTGTTTATTATTACGTATTTTATTATCACTTGAATAAAATGAGTGATGATGCATTGTTTCTCAGGCACCTATTATTCTGTTTTAAGTCTCCAAATATCTTTAAAAAGACAAATTTTTTTGACTTTTCCCAAATCACATCCTAACTAAAGAAAAAAAGTAAAATGAATAAAACATCCAGCATTTATTTTGTACTAAAAACTAATTTTGAGGCCAGGCTCAGTGACTCAGCCTGTAATCCCAGCTCTCTGGGAGGCTGAGGTGAGCAGACTGTCTGAGTCTGTGGGTTCAAGACCAGCCAGGGTAAGTTGGCGAGACCTTGTCTATACAATAAAAAATAATAAAAAGAAAATTAGCCAGGTGCAGTAGCATGCGCCTGAGGGTTGGGCTACTTAGAAGGCTGAAGTAGAAGGATTCCCGGAGTCCAGCAGGTCCACGCTGGGGTGACCGTGAGCATGTCACTGCTCTACAGCCTGGGTGACGGAGTGAGACTCCAACTCAAACAAACAAAAAAAAACAAAAACAAAAAAACCTAATTTTGAGATACTCCAAATGGCCCTTGGAAAAATCACAAAAAATTTGTTCTTTCACTGTAAATAGTGAGGTGCTGGAAATTATGTTCCTCCATCTATATAAATCAGACATAATACTCATGGTATTCCCTTTAAATGAGACCATCACAGGCAATTTTTTCTTAAAATGTTTTTTGAAATGGGTTTATTACCTTATTTAACATACCATAAAACTACCAAATTTCTTTGTCAGTCACATTACTCTTATCAAGAAATTTCTTCACACTTTTTCACATTGGAAATCATAAGTAATAAATTTAACCACAGCCATTTTAAGCCTCTGTCACCTATAGATAGGTTCTGTTTTACTCTCATGCTTCCATGAAGGTCCTGCCATTAACTAAGGCCCGGGCTTTTGACTTGAACAGTGCACCATGAAAGAGTACTGTAGTAAATATTGATATTTCAAAGAATAAATTATGAGATAAATTACTGAGCTATCCCTTAAAAAACTTTTATTCTGCTCCAGTGGACTAAGTCAGAATTTCCCAGAACATTTTATTCAGGATGCAGACAACTTAATTAGACTACTCACTCAAGATTCAGCTAAAAAATACTTAATTGCATAGAGCTGAAGGAACTGAGAAGAGATGATTATGCTTATTTAATTGGGATATGTTGATGATGTTTTAATGTTCTATTTTCTAAATTCATAAGGAAACCCTTTGCTTCTCAAACTATCTGGAAATCATAACAATTTAGTATACTCCATGTTTGCAAACTGAAATGACATGTTTTTTAAAGATATTTCATTCGAACCATCACCCCCTTTCTTAAATCAGAAATTCTCCTTGCATCTCCTTGCTTTCTATGGCAATATATTTGTATAGATTCACTCATAATCTGTTCTTTTTTGAAATTAAAATATAATAGGAAAAATGTATTGGGTAACCAAGGCCTTGCTTGAAATACTTCATTTGAGTATGATGCTCATTTTAATCAAATAGGCAAACTACTTTAAGGAATTAAAGTTTATTTTGTGGAGTCAATACTGATAAATCTCTCTCAAAAAACTGGCTTGCTTTGTAGGGTGTCAGGCATATAGATGATAAGGAGGATTACTTCCTAGCAGGCCAGGAACCTCCGAGTATTGGGAGGACCTTGGAAAGAGAAGAATTCTCCCAAATTCAAGGCATCACAAATAAAATCTGCTAGAGAGTTTTTCTTGCACTTGGGTTCATAGAATCAAGGTAGAAAATAATAGAGGTTTTTACTAGTTCAATTTGCTTCCTTAAGAAAACTTTTAGCAAAATAAATTTAAGAAGATTTATCTGATAAGTAACCATTCTTGATCTATCTGTGTAAATATGAAGTCAAACCTAATGAAAGCAGTTTTAATCTGTACTCAAGAATAATCCTTCATTTAGACTTTTTTTAATCATAAAGAGAAGATTATAATGAAAATTGAAGTGAAAAAATAGAAAGAAAGAAAAAGAAAGAAAGAAAGAAAGAAAGAAAGAAAGAAAAAGAAAGAAAGAAAGGAAGGAAGAAAAGAAAGAAAGGAAGAAAAGAAAGAAAGAAAGAAAGAAAGAAAGAGAAAGAAAGAAAGAAAGAAAGAAAGAAAGAAAGAAAGAAAGAAAGAAAGAAAGAAAGAAAGAAAGAAAGAAAAGGTTACTGGATGTCTCTAATGGAAAACTACATTGTAGAGAACACACATCCTTATGGGTGTGATCCCATCTTTTCTCTGCTGTTGAGTTCTCACACTTTTTATGGTACAGGTAATCACAGCAGTGCAAAATAATTCTCATCTGTAGACATGGAAGTAAGTTGTTTCTGGTCAAGGTCCAACTGACTCCTCCCCCCGCCCAGGATAAAGAAAGCCAATTTCATATCTTTGTACATAACTTCAACTTTCCTTTACTACATATAAATCTGCACTTTTTGACTTCTCCTTTGAACTGATTATATCATCTGCTTGGTTTTCTCATTAAAATTGAAAGAGATATTTAGCTTGTAAAAAACATATGAAGTAATATTTATACGTTTCCTTGTGCAAATTGAAAACTAAAACTGATAAATGTTCAAATGACTCAGACATCAAGTCTCATACCCTTAGTATAGCAGGGATGCCTCAAAATTTAATGAGCCTAATATTAGCATAAACATTGGGCTTTCTTTGTGATAATACTAATTTAGGTGTGATATCTTTCTATGCTTGTGTTGTAAATCGTCTTACTATTCTAAAGCATGTATTACCATATGCCTACTGCTGTTCACTTGATTCCCTGGGTCTGTTAACTGCCAACAGAATTCTCAAGTGATGAAATTTGAACTTCGGTAGGCAAGACTATATTGATGCTAGTGAGACTCACAGGAATTTATTCATTTAGGTTTAGCTCCAACTCAAACTCTGAGTCGCTTATTATCAAGACGCAAGAAGGAATAGTACTTCACCAAGGTGAGATTATACCATTTGACAGCATGTGGGCTATTTGACAAAATTGTGTTACTGAGAACTAGGATGCATAAAGGAGGAAAGTAAAAAAATCAGTTGAAAGGTAGATTATGAAGTGCATGTGAAGATTTTCTAATCAGAACGAAAATGTTCTCCTTACTTTTAATGGTAGTTCTCTATATTCAGCTTTCATTATATTTTATTATGCCAAAAATGTCTAGCTAAAATAACAAAGTACATTCAGCACTATGTGAAAAGCTGCTTTTCAGAACACTTAGCAGGCATATAAGATTTTTCTTAGTTCATTGACTTAAAAATAACTTCTAACTTTTTTAGAATAGCAAACTTTCCTCTACTTGTAATAGAATACCTTTTTACTTCCTATATACATAAATTCTAAATAAGTCTATTTAGTTTTGAAGTTTTATGCATGTTACTGTACCTCTAAATATAGTCTATTTTTGAAGTGTTTTTCAAATCTAATTTTAATCTGAAGGTGACAAGTAAGATTTCACAGGGTGTTCTGAATAATTCTGAACCTCAGCTGGACCTAATGTCATTTTACTGTTTTGCTTTGTTTTTAATGCATGTTTTACATGACTAATATCTTGAAGCTCTGTTCAATAATTTCTCAGAGAGTTCAATCAAATTGTGCATAGTTAAGTTCTTGATGTTCCAAAGACGTTTTCTTCAGCAATTTTAAATTTCATAGCATTTATAGAAAAAAAAGTTATACTGAATCAATCTGCATTATTTTACATGGAAAAGTTGACTAATGTTTCCATGTTGCCTGCATAGTTATTTAATTCTATTTTGGGCCAAAGAAGCATTTTTATGTCATCAGAAAATAGCAACAGTCCAAGAAAGCATCTATCAATTTGCAAATTGTCAAGGGATTCTAGTCACTGGAGCGTGAAGGTGGGTAGAAGGAGGAAGTATGATTGTTGGTTACAATTGTATTCAAACACTATTTTAGTATTGAGAATCTCTGATGAAATACAAGTCAGTTAACTAAGTAAACTTAACTCTAGCATCACATTTGAGTCTAGTGGTATAAATAGAGTTGTTAAATGTTTGCATTGATTTTATGATTTTAATTAGACTTGAGACCATTTTCTAGATTCTCTGATTAAGAAGTGGTGGTCTGAGTCAAAGGTTGTCTGGTTGATATATTTTTCTATAATTCCCCAGCATGAGTTAATATCGGAACTTTGTTGTTGTTGTTGTTGTTGAACGGTTAAACAGAGCTATGCAATAATAGTGAGTTTTCTTTGTCTTAGAATGCAAGATGTTTGCTTTACTATGTGTCAGAAATACTTCATATAAGCTGTGAGGAAGAAGTCAAAGATTATCTTTGTACAATACTAAGCACTGGTAATTTTATTTTTTCCTTTTCTTTTCTCTTTTTTTGGGGGGATGGTGAAAAAAATAGAAAAAAAATTGTAAGAAGTATAGTAGTTAAAATTATGTAGTCTATGAATGTTTTAAAATGTCACTTCAAATATTTCTGATACAGAGCTACACAGAATTAGCTCGAGCCTCACAGGTCAAGGGTACAGTCTGCTACAAGACTACCCTCAATTCAGACACCAGCTACATGTTTAGAGGTTCCCATCATCTTTCCTTTTCACCAACTGGTTCAGATATGGACATTCACACTATCCACTGAGGCTCAATAATTTACTAGGATGACTCACACAACATAGGAGAATACTGTTCTTACTATCACATTGTTATAGGAAAGTGATAGTAATCATAACTAGATAAGAAGAGATGCATAGGACAAGGCCTGGGAGGGTCCTAAACATAAAGATTCAATTGTTCTCTCCCTATGGAGTGAGGATATGTACAATAAAGTATTACTAAGTACAGTCACCATGCTGCACATTAGATCTATAGAATTTAAGCATCTTATCAGATATGTATAGATGTTGCTGTTAAATCAATAATTAAATACCCGGTCAAGGTTTAGATATTCAAATGTCGGTGTCACTGAGTATTAAAGCATTTCATAAGCAATGAAACATTGTACCACATACTCCCTTTGGAATATGTGGAAATATTGCAATATATTATTTAAAGTATTAATGATAATATTTTCTTGAGAGGAAAAGATTTATGTATCATTAATAAATGTTGCAGAATTTTTATAGATAAAAGAATCTTTCCTTATAGTCACACGTATTCTCATTCTTCTCTGAAGTGGTATATAATCATGCTCCTCTTATGACATTATTTTTATGCCTTGTTTGTTAGTGTGTTGTATATATATCAACTGTGTGGTATATCTATAAATACACATTAACAGGAGAATCTATCATGTTCTCCTCCTATCATATGTTCTATCATTAAACCAGTATGGTACATTTGTTACTATTCATGATTCAATATTTATACACCGTTAATTATTAATTGAAGTTAGTACTTCAGATATTCTTAGTTTTTATCTAATTTAATTTTCTTGTTTTAGGAACCTGGATAGGATATCCTGGATAGGATATCACATCACATTTAGTTGTCGTATTTCATTAAGCTACTTTTGAGAATGATCTTTTTCTCAGACTTTCCTTATTCTAATGAGCTTGACAGTTTTGAGAAGTACTGGTCAAAGTATTTTGACCTTCAGTTGAGATTTGTTTGATGTTTTTCTTATGATTATACTCAGGTTATAGTTTTCTTTTCTTTAATTTTTAGTTTTAAAGATGTGGGGTATAATTCAGAGTTAAGTACAAAAATGTTCATTATACAGGGATCCTTGTTGATGAGGTGTGTTCCCTTTCCCCAGCAGAATTCCATGACAGTACAGGAATTCATATGAAAACATAAATGAACACAAGTAAACAAAACTATCCTCAGGAAAAAAAAACACAAAAAACAAACAAAAAAACTGGAGGTATCATACTCTCAGACTTTAAAATTTATTTTAAAACTACAATAATCAAAACAACCTGGTAATTGGTACAAGAACCAACATATAGGCCAATGGAACAGGATAGAGATTGCAGAAGTAAAACCTCAATTTCTCAACCAACTCATTTCAACGAAGCCTCCACCACCAACCACTGGGGAAAGGAGAACTATTCAGTAAATGATGCTGGGAAAACTGGCTGACCACATACAGAAGACTAACAAGACCCCTACCTATCCCCATACACAAAAATCAACTCTAAATGGATCAGAGACCTAAATGTAAAACCTCAAACTATAAAAACCTCAGAAAATGCAGGAGACGCTCTTATGGAAATTAGAACTGGCAACCAATTCCTGATCAAAGCTCCAAGTGCCCATGCCATAAGAGATAAGATAGACAAGTGGAACCTCATCAAACTGACAAGCTTCTGCAAAGTCAAAGAAACCATCAAGAGAGTAGGGAGAGAGCCCACAGACTGGGAAAAAATATTTGTCAACTGTATGTCTGACAAAGGCCTAACATCTAGGATCTACAAGGAACTTAAACATGCTGAAAAAAAAAAAAAAGAAACAGCCCCATTGCAAAGTGGGCAAAAGATATGAATAGGCACTTCTCAAAAGAAGATATATGAGCAGTCAACAGATACATAAAAAAATGCTCAGCCTCACTAGTCAGCAAAGAAATGCAAATTAAAAACACACTGAGATATCACCTAACTCCAGTTAGAATGCCCACCATCAATAACTCAAAAAACAACAGATGCTGGAGAGGATGCAGGGAAACAGGAATACTTCTACACTGTTGGTGAGAGTTTAAACCAGTACAACCTCTGTGGAAAAGTTTGGCGATTCCTAAAAGGTCTAAAAATTGACCTTCCATATGACCCCACAATCTCCCTACTGGGAATATACCTGGAGGAACTCAAATCACTTTATGAAAAAGATACTTGCACATGTATGTTTATTGCAACATTGTTCACAATAGCGAAACCATGGCACCAAACATGCTGCCAGTTGAAAGAAGACTGGATTTTTTTTTAATGTTATATATACACAATGGAATATTACGCAGTCATCAAAGGGACAAAATTATAAACTTCAACAATTTGGATGGATTTAGAGTCTATAATAGTGATTAATCACAGAAACAAAGAACTGAGTATCACATGTTTCCACCCATGAGTGGACCTTGAACAATCATTGTAATACTGTAAAAAGGAATGTCAGTAGTAGGATTCTATGGGGTTATAGTCTTCTAAAATGAGGGACCCATAGAAAAATTGTCATTCTTAACATGTTATATTACATACATACTATCAACATAAATTATTACTTATGATGCTTGTATTAATCAGAGTTCTAAGGCAGTGTTTGTCAGATTTCTCCACTATAAGTTTCTCTTTTCCTCCTTTCCATACTATATTTCTTGGAAAGAATTCAAGACTCACAGGCTGCATTTAACAATTAGGGAGTTATATTCTACCTCCTTGAGATCAAAATACCTTTTAATAAGCTTATTGTCATCTTTATATCTTCTTTATTGATGTATCTGTTGGATCATTTATCTTTTTTACACCATAATTTTGTTTTCTTATTGTTAAGTTATTGTGTTATTGAGAGTTCTTTGTATATTTTGGATGTATGTCCTTTTTCAGAAGTATGTTTTGGAACTAATTTTCTCCCAACGTATGACTTCTCTTTTCATTCCTTAATCAATGTCTTTCATAATGCAATAATATTTACTTTCCATTAAGTTCCACTTACCAATTTTTTTCATTTATGGATCATGAAAATATTCCCCTATGTTATGTTCTAGAAATTTTAATATATGATCCATTTTAAGTTAATATTTGTGTAAGATCTGTGACTAAGTTTACATGTTTATTTATTTATTGTATATGGATGTCCAGTTGTCCAAGCACAATTTTTTGAATAGACTATTCTTTCTCCATTGAACATCTTTGATTCTTTGTCATATTAATTGACTATATCTGTATTGTATTTCTGAACTCTCCATTCTGTGATATCAACTTATGTGCCTAGCTTTTCACCAATACCATGTGGTCTTGAGTATTGTAAATTTATGACAAAATTTGGGATTAGATAGTGTAAGTTTTCCATCTCTGTTTTTCTCCTCTTCCTCCTCCTCCTCCTCTTCTTCTTCTTCCTCATCCTCTTCAGTATTGTGTAGGCTATTCTACATCTTTTGCCTTCTCATGAAAATTTTAGAATTTGATTCTCAATATGTACTAAAATATTTACTGAACTTTTGGTTAAGATTGTATTGAATCTACAGGTCATCTTAGGGACAGTTGACATCTTAACAATATTGAGTCTGCATATATTTTGTACATATTTGAATTATAGATAGATAAATTTATGCCAAAACACTATATTTTTATGGTTTATGATGTAAATTATGCCTTCTTTTAATTTTTTAATTTTAATTTTATTTTTGAGTTGGCATGCAGTGGCATGTCCACGGCCACCACAGCCTATACCTGCTGGGCTCAGGTGATCCTTCTGCTCAGTCTTCCACGTAGCTGGAATCACAGGTGCGCATCACTACACCTGGCTAATTTTTTGATTTATTGTAGAGGCAAGGGCTCACCAAGTTTCCCAGGCTGATTTCCAACCCATGGGTTCAGGCACTCCTCTCACCTCTGCCTCATAAAGAGCTGGGATTGCAGGCATGAGCCACCGCGCCCTACTTTTCTTTATCTTTTTAAATTTTGTATTTCAATTTTGCGTTGCTGGTGTGTAGGGAAGTAATTATAATTTTTATATTAACTTTGAATACTGTAACTCCACTATGATTGCTTATTAGTTCCATGATTTTTCTGGTAAATTCTTTGGAATTTGATACATACACAATCATGTCCATTTGCAGATAAAGACAGTTTAATTTTCCTTCCAAAATCATTCAGTTATCCTTTTCTTATATTGCACAAGCTAGAACTTTCAACATAATGCTGAATAAGAGAAGAGAAAGAGGATGACATACTTGCCTATTCCCAAACTTAGTGGGAAAGCATCCAGATTCTCACAATAAGCATCATGTCAACTGTAGGACTTTTGTAGATGGGTTTTAGCTGTAGTATCTATTTTTCTTTTCTTTTCTTTCTTCCTCTCTTTCAATTAGCAAGATGTATTTAGCTATCTTTCTTCTCTTTCTTTCTTCTTCCCCTTCTTTCTTTATTCTGCAGATTTTGTCAATTTGAAGAACATTTCTTTATTTCTAGTCTTCTTGTAATCTTTATTATCAAAGGGTCTTTCATTTTGTCAAATGTTTTTCCTAAATCAATTGATATGGTTATATTACTCTTTTTTAAAGCCTGTTAATGTGCTAATTTTTTTTTGAGTTGGAGTCTCACTCTGTCACCCAGACTAGAGTCCAGTGGCTGCTCCTGGCCACCGCAGCCTCGACCTGCTGGGCTCCGGCTATCCTTCCGCCTCAGCCTTCCGAGTAGCCGGAATTACAGGCGTGAGCTACCACACCCGGCTGATTTTTTGATTTATTGTAGAGATGAGGTCTCTCTGCCCAGGCGGGTCTTGAACCCGCAGGCTCAGGCAATCCACTCACCTCAGCCTCCCAAAGGCGCGGGATTACAGGCTGAGCCACCGAGTCCGCCTAATGTGCTAATTTTTAAATGTTGAACCAGCTTTATATAGCTGGACTACATCTCACTTGGCCATCTTTCATTTTGCATATCATTGTATTTCAATTGCTAATATATTGTTGACTATTTTTGCATCTTTACTCATGGGAGATATTTTTCCATAGTTTTCTTTACTTGTAATGTCTTAATCTGATTTTGGTATTGAGGTAATCTTTTACTCATAGAATGAAGTATTCCTTCTGCTTCTTCTTTTCTTTACTATATTATGAAAAGTTGATATTTTTGGTAGAATTCACCAGTGAAAAAACATCCAAGCAGAGTGGTTTTGAGTTTGAAAGTTTTTAATTATTGATTTGATTCCAGAAATTAATGCAGGTTATTTATTTATCCTTGTGTGAGTTGTTATAATTGTTGGTTTTCAAGGACTTGGTTGCTATTACCTAGGTTATCAAATTTGTTGTTCATTATGTTCCTTTATTATCTTTTTAATGTCCATAGGATCAGTAGTGATTATTTCTCTGTAATATAGATATTTTCTTGTTTGTTTTTTAATATTGTCTTGACCCTGTTTTGAGACTCTGGCAGGACTGATCAGTTCCCTTTTCTGAGCGGCTGATAAAACTCACTTGCCAACCACTTCCCATATAGAACTCTTACACTCCAGGCCACTATATACCTGAACTAATCTCCAAGAGCCAGATCTCAGACAGGATAGCCCCTAAACTCCAGAGGTCACTGAAATTATTCAATTTAGCCAGCCCACAAAGATCCTGTAAAACCTAGCCATTCCATATCAGTCATACATAAGCTGCCCCATTCAGCTTCAGCATGTCATTAGTTTGGCTCTGTGTACAATCTGCTGCAGGGTCCTGCTTCAAAACCTATTCTATTTCCAATCTGTGATCTGTACATAGCAGAGTTCTGCATTCTGTCTAGTTGTGGGGTAAATGCAGAACATGTGCCCCACTCCCCCTCCTCTGTTGATATCTGTTTCTAACTGGAAGGATGACCCTTGTCAAGGCTGCCTGTGTCAGGTTGAAATGCCCTTGAAAATATGCATATCTGCAAACAAAATATAGTTTCTGAGCAAAACATCTCGGTTTCTTCTTCTTGGTATTTAATGTTTGCTCCCTTTCCCATACTCATACCTTTACCAATCTGTCCTCTGGCAGATTTCTTCATGTAAAGATTACATGAGCATTCTGCCCGATTTGGGGCTGCTCAATACACTAGCCAAGTGTCATTGTGTTGTGTTCTACCATCAAAAAAAAAATTAAATATAATAAAACCAATTGATATAGTGAGTATAGTGTCTGGGCCATGACTGCTGACTCCTGAAAGCCTCTCTAGGGGATTGCTCTTGGTTTACAAACTGTGTCCAAATCATTGTTTTGGCGGGGTGGATGAATCTACTACCTGTTGGAGAGCTTGGCTTTAGCTTAGTGTGCTAGCTGTTGTGTTTGTTGATGTTTGCCTTATCTTGACCTTGCCCCATTCTATTTAATCATAATAAAAGCAGAACAGGTTTTGCTTGTTTATTTTTCATAGAAATGGAGTCTCATTATGTTTCCCAGGCTAATTTTGAACTTCTTCTTGTAGTGATCCTCCTGCCTCAGCCTCCATGTGCTATGATTACAAACTTGAACTACCAAGCCAAGTCTCAAAATAGTTTATTAGATAATTTTCCAAGGGCAGAAGGGCCTAACTATAAGAACCTTTTTAAGCGAAGGAAGCTTGAGCTTGAGCCATGTAGACTAGGACCCAATGTTCTATGTGTCTTAGTGTTGGCAATAGGACTAAGACCTACTGGGGAGTATAAGAGGTTGATCACTGATTAATTTGTGTGCCTGAGGTAGCACTATTTCAAGGGGGACAGAAGTGTGACTCCTTGGTTAAGAGAAACAGAGATTTCCCAGCATATGATTTCATGTTGCCCAGGTAAAGCCTGTGATATTATCTGTCTCCTTTGCTGTTGTTTTCCTAACTGCTATTGCCAGTGAACTTCATGTTTCCAGACCTTCAGGAGTGTCAAGAGTCACATCTTGGGAAACCAATAACCCAGTGCTTAATTCAAAAGGGACCTCTGGCTCATCATACCAAATCCCTGCAGCCCTCCTCTTGCTCTCTTCCATCAGAACACCAACCAAAAGTATCCAATTGCTTAAATCATGCAAAACTTGAAGCAGTATGCTTTGGTCTTATTAAGTGCCATCAAACGTCCACATGTAAAGGGAATGTATTTTAGACAGGGAAACAAACTGCACTGTCCCAAGGAGAGGCTGCTATAGCTCTTTTAAGCACATACCCTGGACTCTTGATGATGGACTATAAAATCCTAAAACAGAGAGGTCACTGGGGCTCCCTATCCTCTCCCTGTAACCACTTAGAAGTCCACAGTGTAAGTTATGGGACACAGAGAGAAACGGAAAACCTTGACCCAGAAAAGGCAAAACGATAGGAGGTGTTTTGATTCACCAGCCCCTGTGTTGCAGGTTCCAGCAATTCTCAGTTGTACCTTTCTGCAACCCAGGTCTGTGTAACAACCAAAAATATAATCCTCAGGGTTTGAAGAAAAACTCCCATGTTATCCATTAGTTAAACAATGGTGTTAATTTAAATCCAACTTAAGTCCAAAGTAATTAAACAGAAAATCATTGCCACAGGGTGAGCTCCTAACCCTATGGACAATATTGACTTGAGGCTCTTTAATGGAAATACATAAATAAATAAATATCATCAGGGTAAAGAGTAACATTCCCTGCCTCTCAGGTCTCCAGAAGTATATTCCATGGGCTTCTTCCCTCAAAAAAAAAAGGAATTAAAAAACCTTGGATACAGGAGGAGAAATAGTAAATAAACATGCATAACATGCATGTGTGCCACATGCATACACATACATAAGATACATATTTAGCCGAATTATATATATAATATTAAACTGAAACAAAGTTTCATAATTTAACCCAATGAAAAATTCAAAATATACTTAAAATTTATTAAACAAGTACGATAAAATAGCACTTATCGGCTTTTGTTGTTCTACAAAATAGGTTGTGAATTAACTTTACCATTTGCTAAAATGCACCAATTGGGAAAGCTTCAATGACTTAATACAGACCTTCCCCAACTTATGATGGCTCAACTTATGATTTTTTTGACTTGATATGAAAGCAATATAGATTCGATAGAACCCATACTTCAAGTACCCATAAAGCCATTCTGTTTTTATTTTTCAATACAGTATTCAGCAAATTATATGAGATATTTAACAATTTATTATAAAATAGGGTTGTTAGATAATTTTGTCCAACTGTGGGCTAATGTAAGTGTTCTGAGAACGTTTAAGGAAGACTGAGTTAAGATATGATGTTTGGTAAGTTAAGTGTATTAAATTCTTTTTGACATGATATTTTCAACTTATGAAGGCTTCATTGGATGTAAGTCTATTTTAAATTGAAAGATGTCTATATTGGGCCTCGAATTAAAATTATATCTGGTAATTCCACCAAATTTATACATAGTATCATCTATAAACTTATAAGAGTAACAAAATATAAAGAGAAAAAACAGCTATGTTTCACTTAACTAGAACTTTGACTAAATTTCCCACATTCCTGTGCTTGTTGTCCTAAAATATTCCTTTTTGGGCCTATATAGTCTAACATAATAAATAACAAATTAGAATTAAATTAAGTCTTTGATACTTACAAAATTGCTTAACAAAACTGAATTTCATGGACACCCAGTTAAAATAGTCAATATAGCCCAATCTAAGTTAAAACAGAGCATTCAAAGATTAAAACTTATTATATTAGACACTATTAATAAATGCTCACTGCTTCTCCATTTGATAGCTCAATTTTGCCTGTTCTAAATTTTGGAAAGAATAAATGGTACCTTACAATAGATTACTACAACCTTAATGCTGTGGTCCCATCAATTATGTCCTTGCTACCCACTATATTATTATGATTATAACTAACATCATCTATTATAGATTTAGATAATATGTTCTATTCAGTGCTTATTTCAAAAACAGCCTCGCAGCCAGTTTGCATTTACCTCCAAACAGACATCATACATCTTTACTAGGCTACCCATAGGATCTGTCAACAGCTTTGTCATTACACAGTTTCTATGCACACAAGATCTTCACTACATTCACCTTTTTCCAAGAATATAAATATGACATAACACTCATGGCATCCTCCTTCAAGGACATTCATTTGACTTATTTATTAAGGATTTACTAGTCCAAAATCTTTTAGTTTGTTTTAGATTATGGAAGCAACATATTTTTCTTCACTTACAAATTACATTTAATCTTACTGATGCTACTACTTACAAATCAGTCTGCCTTAAATGGGCTTCTCTTAAATAAGTAAATGAATGAATGAATAAATAAATAAGTAAATACCTAGAATCTATCCCAGTTAAAACTGACAGATACTCCTATTATTATCCTCAGATTCTCTCTCAGTATAGAGGATTTGGCAGTCTCCTTTTTTGCCTCCTGAAGTCTCTGGATTATCTATTATAGCAACAAGTTGCCAGTGTATTTTAAATGCAAGAAATTCCATCTTGCCTCAATCCTATATACAATTAGAACAAAAAACCAGCTGTTCATTATGCCTTTGGTCATGAAAGTGCATTCCAGAGCTTTGCACAACTGCTGAGACTTCTTTGATACCAGATATAGTCAAATCTGAGTCCTCTGTCACATTCCACTTGCAGGAACTGGTGGTCTGCCCTCTCCTCAGTTCCCTCGATCAGTACCATGGTTCTAGTGGAGGTCTCACCTCCTCTACCCTCCTTGACTATGAGTGGCCTTCCTTGGTACTCACTATGTGAATAACAAAAGAAGTTGTGAGACTATGCAAATGGCATTGCCACCACTATAACTATCGGAACGTAATGGAATGTTGCCGTTTTCCATCTCTTAACTAGAATGTTTCTGATAATGGATGGTAACCATGGGTCAGGCAAAATTTCAGGAAGTCATTTTAGCACTGGCTGCATGACCAATGATTCTATCTTCATATTTACATACATATGTACATATATATGTATATATGCATATTTATATAAACTCTTGGGCTATTGTCCCAGAGTTGTTTCCTTCAAGGTAAAGAACTCTTGTAATCTCTAGCCTTACAGATATTCAAAGTATAAATCAAGGTCACACATGTCCCTAAGGTAACAAGATCTTACCAGGACACTACTTATCCCCTTATGAGTTATAGAAATTATTGATAGTAATCCAGGCACATACTTCACCTCTCAAAATACATAATATTGAGCTTTTGAAAAAGACATTCAGCAAAGCTTTCATCTACCTGATAGTACTCAACAGCAGGTTTAATTTGGATGCCAAATCGGTTTCTTAAAAAGCTCCTATTTTAATTACAGAATTACAAATAGACTCCAAAATGAGTCTCTACTTTGTCTCAGGTTTTTATCTTTCTTAATTCAAGACCCATTGACTGACTCACACCAACTTTAAAATACCTTCTTATTTTCCTGTTCTACATAAAGAAGAACGTCTCACTTCCATGTTTCTAAAGATTCATTATTATATGAAGTTCTTCATTAATGCAACCTCTCATCTTTATACATTTTACAGTCTACCCCCATCACATGAGTTGTAGGCCAGGTAAAGGGTACATACTCTCCTGAAACCTGTTAATCAATGATTGTCCATAAATGAACCAGGTCCCTGTCATCTAATATGGAACTCAGCTGAGCCTAAACTTTTACCACCAAAAAATTCTTCATCACTATTTGGGTTATAAGTAATGAATAATTAATCTGAATTGTCTCTCTGATTCTCTAAAGCAAGTTAAAATTAGTCATTTAAGACAATTTTTATAGCCAGTATTGATCATCAAGAAAAAAGATAGAAAACTCTACTTAGTAAATGACAATCATATTTGGAAACAATGTTATCAACATCAATTTCCATAATAATAACAAAACCAAAAATATCCCTTCTTAGTAATAATATACACTGGAGGAAAACCAATATCAGGTAATAAAAGACTTCAAGTGCAGATGCATACCAGTCTATTGACTATTGGTCTCATTATTATGACTTTGGATGTTTTCATTTGTTTGTGATCAGAAAGCTAAATCCTTCAATGAGTCACTGTTTCAACCAACCATGGTAAATGCTGAGGCCTTATGTCATTGAATTTGGCTACTGTAAGCCCTGCAGCCCAAAGGTTTTCATGGCTTGCCAGTGACCAATCATATGGGCAACTGAGGCTTGAGAATCCTAGTGATTGGCTAACTTAGAGGACCTGACTATAGGATAGTGCTGGAGCTCTGATCTCAGCCACACATATTTTAATTGTCAAAAAACTTAACACTCTATTATCAGCATATACCCAAATCAGATTACATTATTTAAAACCTATTTGTGACAGAAATCTTGTTATTCCCATCTGGGCAAAACCTTGGTCCAATAAACTTAGATTGATCATCCTTAATCGGGCCTTTATATGTGCCAGTTGGGTTTCAGTGCTTTGGTTCAATTACAAAAATATAGCAGATGCCAACATCACCTTTGCGAGCTCTGCACTCACAAAACCCCTTGATTAAAGGATATTTACAAGTCAAGCTCCCAGGTACAACACTGCATACACACACATACACACCCCCACACACACGCACACATACACATTTAGGATCCCTCCCCAAGCGGAACTATCTGCAGAGGGCAGGCCCCTTGTAGTACAGGCTTCCTCTGCTACGTAAGTGTTCTAGAAGTCCACTGGCATCAGTGTGCCAGCTAGCTTTGTTGTGAGAGGTGACGTTAGGCTTCAGTGAATTTTCTGTGGAGATTTTCTGAACATATTTGCCCGTTTCATGATGAGTGATTTATGAGCACACCTGCCCACACTGCGCTGAGTGTTCAGTAGTTTTTGACCAAAAACGAAATGACCCTGTGTCCCACCTTCTGTAATCATCTGACCTTGCCCTAAGCAACTTTTTTTTTGTTTTCTCAGATGAAAAAAAAGTCCTCAAAGAAAAATGTTTTTCTGATTTGAAAGAGGTGAAACCAAAAATGACAGAAGCACTAAAAGGCTTCAAAACTGACAAGTTCAAAAACTGTTTTGAGCAGTGGGAAAAGTGTCTCATAGATGTATTGCATCAAATGGAGAGTACTTTGAAGGTTACTGAAATCGAAACAAGTAAGAAATACAAAATTTCTTATATATAATTTCATTTTTTTGGTTCCTCCGTATAACAGGGGGGTGCCAAAATATATATACTTTTTTTTTTTTTTTGAGTTGGAGTCTCACTCTGTCGCCCAGACTGGAGTGCAGTGGCCGCTCCTGGCCATCACAGGCTCGACCTGCTGGGTTCTGGCGATCCTTCCGCCTCAACCTTCCAAGTAGTTGGAACTACAGGTGCGCACTACCACGCCCGGCTAATTTTTGATTTATTGTAGAGATGAGGTCTCGCCAAGTTGCCCAGGCGGGTCTCGAACCCGCAGGCTCAGACGATCCACTCACCTCAGCCTCCCAAAGGCACAGGATTACAGGCTGAGCCACCAAGCCTGGCATGTTTATACATTTTAAGATATATTATATACGTATTACTTTTTGAAGTTGAATTAAATTATTGTAGCAGTGTGTAGTATGACATTCACTCAGCCATGCTTCCACCATTTTTTTTGATGTCCTGCCTGTCATGTGGTGATCTAGCATTGATTTAATGAGTGAACATTATACTTAAAATGTGTATACACTTGGCACCCATATATATATATATATATTATACATACATAGATATACATATATATGCACATATGTATGCATATATATACACACACGTACACACATATATATATAACATATATAAAAGTGTATTTGAAATTGGCTTATACAGATTTCCCACATTTGTACTTAAAAATGAATACTGCTGTAATAAATACCTAAACATATTTATATATTTTCAAGTGGTTTCAGAAGAGAGCAGTCAGTGGAGGCTGAAGGAATTTTGATAGAAATAGTAAAGAATGTCTAAATTGACCAGGAAAAACTATTAGAAATCTGGATTTGAAAGATGATGCTGGTAAGAGCTCAGAAGGAAATAAAAACTACACACATGTTACTGAAAACTGGAGGAAGGGACAGAAATTTGTACAGCGGCAGAAATCTTAGCAAAATTTTCTCTTGTAGTTATGTGAAAACTAAAATTGAGAGTAATGAACTTGCACATATAGCTAAGATTTCCAAGGAAAGTGTTGAAGGTGTCATTTGGTTTCTTCTTGCTTCTTACAGTAAAATGTAATAGGTAGGTTTAAGGAAGAACTATTCAACAAAAAGCTCATAGTACTGAATAATTTTGAAACTCCTCACCCTACCTAGATGGCAAAAAACATTAAAAAGTTATAAATGACTGCAGCAAATATGACAAAAATAAACCTATGTATAAATGTACAATTTTACTAAAATTTTAGTAGAATCAAAAAGACTATGTATTTGATCATACACAAATTCTTTTCTAGAGATTAAGGAAGTCTTGAGATCTTAACCAAACCTGTAGAAAATATATTGTTCCTGAGCCATTAATGCAGAAAACACAATAGAAAAGAGGTTATCTTGAAAAATGTGTTAGTATGGCTTGTGTCTATTGAAGTTAATCCTCAGTGAAATTCAGGTAATACCTACAAAGTTTTTGAGATATTGATTTCAGTTGAAATGCTGTTAACATAGACTGAAAGAAAGAGAATACAAAATGCTTGTAAAATGAAATAAAATTCTGCTGTCAAGAAATGGACTGATAAAACTACTCAGCTATAAATATGTACTATAATTCATGAAAAACAAGGATGATTCAGAAAGCAGAACTCAGAGTCCAGAAGAAGCAACCCAGAGCAGCAGATAATTATTCCTGGGCCTTGAAAACAAATAGAGACTCCCCAAATTTTCTCAGCTGGATTTCAGTACTGCAATGCACAAGTAACTCCTAACTTTCATTTCACCCCAGTTTTAATAAGAATGTCTCTATTGCTTACCTATTTCTAGGCTGTATGTAACCCCACATTGTATATAGAGTGTGCTTAATGCAGATAATTTGTCTCTTTAGTTTTTTTGGTCTGGTCTGCAGATGGAGATCAGTTGTGCTCAGGAGGTTTACTCAATGGATTTCACCAAAGAGTCTCATGTTCACATGGACCTGGTTTAGATGACAAAATTTTAAAAATTGAGATGTAGAAGTATTGCCTTTTTCCCATATCCTCTCCAGCATCTGTTGGTTTTTGAGATATTGATAATGGCCAAACTGACTGGGGTTAGGTGGTATCTCAGTTTTAATTTGCATTTCTTTGATGACTAGTAAGGCTAAGCATTTTTTCATGTATCTGTTGGCTGCTCATATATCTTCTTTTGAGAAGTGTCTATTCATATCTTTTGCCTATCTGTAATGGGTTTGTTTTTTTCGACATGTTTGAGTTCCTTGTAGATTCTAGATATAGACCTTTGTCAGATATGCAATTGACAAATATTTTTTCCCAGTCTGTGGGCTGTCTCTCGGCTCTCTTGGTGGTTTCTTTGACCTTGCAAAAGCTTGTCAGTTTGATGGGGTCCTACCTATTGTTCTTTCTTATGGCATGGGCACTTGCTGTTTTGATCAGGAATTGGTTGCCAGTTCCAATTTCCAGAAGTGTCTCCTGCATTTTCTAAGGTTCTTATAGTTAGAGGTTTTACATTTAGGTCTTTGATCCATTTAGAGTTGATTTTTGTGTATGGTGATAGGTAGGGGTCTAGTTTTAATCTTCTGCTTGTGATCAGTCAGTTTTCCCGCACCATTTACTGAATAGGTTCTCCTGAAAGAAGAACCTATTGTGGTTTCAGTGGCTGGTGGTGGAGGCTGTGTCTAAGATTAGTTGGTTGAGAAATTGAGGTTTTGCTTCCATAATCGGTATCCTGTTCCACTGATTTATATGTCTGTTCTTGTACCAATACCAGGCTGATATTATTACTGTAGCTTTATAATGAAGTTTAAAGACCAGGACTGCGATACCTCCCACGTTGTTGTTTTGGCTAAGGATTGTTTTAGCTAAGGATTGTTTTAACTAAAACAATCCTTAGTGGTCATTTATATTTCCAAATGAATTCCTGTATTATTGTTTCCAGTTCTGAGAAGAATTTTGCTGGTAATTTTGGGAGTGTAAACTAGTACAATCTCTGTGGAAAACAGGATGACGATTCCAAAAGATCTAAAAATCAACCTTCCATATGACCCTGCAATCCTCTTGCTGGGAATATACCCGAAGGAACTCAAATCACTCAATGAAAAAGATACTTACATACGCATGTTTATTGCAGCATTATTCACGATAACAAGAACATGGAACCAACTGTACTGTCCTTCGAAAGATGAGTGGATAAAAAAAAGTGGCACATATACATGATGGAATGTTATGCAGCCATAAAGAAGGTCAAAATTATGAACTTCACAGCAACTTGGATATAGTTAGAGGTTATAATACTGAGGGATCTAACACAGAAACAAAGAACCAAGTATCATATGTTCTTACTCATAAGCCACACTTGAACAACTGTGCAAATACTGTAAGAAAGGGATTGGCAGTGGTGGGAAACTGCCTGGGGAGTGGGGGAGGGAGGCACACCTTGTCCATATGGGTATCTGTATAATGAACATTTGAATTGTAACCCTGAATTGTGTCTGAGATCTTTAAAATAAAAAAATTTAACAAATAAAAAATGGAACTTGTGCTACAGCAATAAAAGAACTAGAAAATAATATGATCAATGTAGAATATGCAGCACCACAATGAAACATTGAAAACATCAAGGCAACTGGATATTTATCCACCTGCTCCATTTTCTAACTAGAAAAAGAGATGCTTCTCTTCACAAATAGACTTGTTTGTTCATCATGAGCATTTCTCCATCATTTTGAGTTATTTATTTTAAATAATAGGTCAATAATTTTTTTTAATATTTATGGGAGCAATATACCAATTATGTACATACACAGTACAGAGGTAGTAGCTCTTGAGTGGTGCTCAGGATCTCACACCTCAACCCAATATATCCTTAAAGGTTCATCTGGAATTCACAAGAGTGCAGGCCAAACTTATAGTCATTTTTTTTTTAAGATGGGATGACAGTGCAACCTCATTTCTTTAATTTTCATATGGACATCTCTCTGTAGATTTAGGCTTTACTCTTATGGGGGTACCAGTGCCCTGACAAGCTATTACTCCTTTTTTTTTTTTTTTTTTTTTTGAGTTGGAATCTTACTGTCGCCCAGGCTGGAGTGCAGTAGCATGCTCATATGCTCAAGGCTACTGCAGCCTCGACCTATTGGGTTCAGGTGATCCTTCTGCCATAACCTTTCAAGTAGTTGGAATTACAGGCACACCACCACGTCCCATTAATTTTTGTTTGTTGTTCTTTTGTTTTTTTATTTATCGTAGAGTTGAGGTCTTGCCAAGTTGCTTAGGCTGGTCTCTAATCCCTGGACTCAAACAATCCTCTTGCCTCCAACTCCCAAAGGACTGGGATTACAGGCATGGGCCATCACGCCTGGCTTATTAATCTTATTAAAATCTATTAGCATCAAATTTTCTTTGCAAATGTACTAGTCTTTTCCCATGAAAGGAGCATAACACTTTTCACCTAAGAGGTAGAAATTGACCAAAAATGGTATTTCTACACAGCTGCAGAAATAATGCTGGCCAGCAATGGGAGCCATAGACTAGAAAGTGAAGTTGTAACTGACTGCACCCTGGGAGAAAACCAGTAAGTTTTCCTCTTATGGGAAAAATCTGGGCTTTACAAATTCATTCTTTGTAAATGTGATCTAGCAGGTTCAGAGACATTAATACATGATATGCAGACTGCTTTGTGAAAAACTATGTATAAGTGTACTGTGTATGCGTATACTATTATTGCAAACTATAGCTGGAAACATTTATTTTTGTAAAATTCCAACAGAGACCTTCACAGACATGCCAATATTACATGTATACATAAATGTTTAAATAAGAATTTCAAATTTAGATGAAGAAAAAAATTGAGGGAAAAACACATAATTTAGTAAACCATAGGTGACAAAAATAAGCATAGAAAATAGCTTATACAGTATTTATAAAATAAACACTTTGATGAGACTAAAATTTTTTCAAATATATCCATGCTCTTTTTAGGAATTAAAAAATATATATAATTATACTTAATAATTAAATCTTATATTTTAAGATAATGATATATATTTATTATGAATTTAATATAAATGATTTGATGTTGCCTCAATACCAGACAAGCTTTCTTAACAATGGTTGCTTCTTATTAAGCTTATTTTATTACTTCAAGTATAGGAGAGTTGGTAATTTTTATACCAGCTGATTCTGGCATACTGGAAATTAGCAGTTTATTTCTAAAACTAAAGTATAGGCTTGTAAGAGTCAAGTACAGAAATTTAGCAGCATGAATTGAAGTTGGTTGAAAGAGTTTGCCAATTATTATTAATTATTAAACTTAATAGAGCTACATGAACCTGGACTATTTCCCTGCATAAGATGTTTGTGCCGGGCTCGGTGGCTCAGCCTGTAATCCCAGCGCTTTGGGAGGCCGAGGTGAGTGGATTGCCTGAGCCCGCGGGTTCAAGAATCACCCAGACAACTTGGCGATCCCTCATCTCTACAATAAATAAAAAATTAGCGGGCCATGGTAGCTCGTGCTGAAGTGGAAGGATCGTTGGAGCCCAGCAGGTCGAGGGGGGCGTGACCGGGAGCGTGCCACTACACTTAAGTCTGGGCGTTGGAATGAGACTCCAACTCAAAAAAAAAAAAAAAAAGAATTACACTTCTATGGAAAGTGTCTTACTTCTTCAGTTAACACTACATTCCTTTATAAACATTAATTGGGAAGTTTGTTCTTGTCTGAAAGTAAACTTACACACTAATTTTAAAACATAAACTAGTAGAACTTGAAAATAAAATTCCTATTTTTTCAAAACCTGAATTCTTTCATTTGAAAATGAATCTTAATTTTTCAAGTGACTTTATTTATAAAACATAAATAAACCTTCAGGCAATGGGCAAAGAGCCACCTCACTGGTGGTGTTCATATCAATTAGGGACAAAGCAGACAAACACTCCTTTGTTCATCCTAGCTTGATGCCTGGGTTGGCGGCCAGAGCTATTACATACTCGGGACATATAAAAGTCTAGTGCTGGACTCTGCTTTATACCTGGATCTTCCTGAGACACTGGTCTCGCCAATAGAATACCTACTGAGGCTGAAGGAGCATTTTAAAACATACTGTGGCAGATGTAGTTATTATTCTGGACACAGATAATGTAGGCAAGAAGTCGGAGTAGAACTCCATTATAAGACCCTTATGTCCGAAGCATGCTTTTTTGAGAGTAAACATGCTACATAGTGTGGGTCTGTGACAGGAGTGAAATAGAACAAGTTTGTGTCATCTAGTTTATAAAACTGATTGTTGTGTGATTAAATAAATGGTTCACAATTGACGTTCAGAAAGTAAAGGCTCTGTCTATCTAGAATAAGAAACTACATTAAAATTATTTCAGAGAGGCCATATTGTGACACATACACTCAGGAACCAGACTGAGTTCAAATGCTGTTTTTGCCATTTATTGGCAGTATGATCTTAAGCTGAAAAGTACGCGTAATAATAGCACATATCTCAAGAATGCGAATACCTGTCTTTCTCTGGGCTCAGAATTATATGTATCATATATATTAAATATGTATATGTATAGACATTTGTTTTCTTGAAGATTTTTACTCTATTATCTTAGAATCTTAAAACATTGGTAAAATTTCAACAGTAAATGCAAAAGCAGATTTAAAAGAACTAAATAAGCAACAAAAAAGTATTCCAAGAAGTGTCTCCGGCATATTCACATGACATTCGCTACTGTCCTCAAATGTAATGTAACCATGGTGATGAATGTTGATTTACACATGTTGAGCTTCTGTTTACTTCTGGCAATATCCATTGTGTTTGCTACAAAAGTTGACCTTGAAAATCAGAAATAAAAGACTGATCACCTAGATAAATTATTTTCATGTTATACACTAATGTCCACATAGCAAAAAACTGCAATCGATACAGAGGTACTAAAAAATAATCTTATTTCAGAGATGAACTAAATAAGCAAATAATTCATAAGAAATTCTCAACATATTTGATATTTTCTGCATAATGTTAACAAGGTAAATAACCTACATGACATTCAAAGGATATTTTGAATCCTCACATCATCAATATGTATAATATTTTGTTCTCCAATATTCTGAATGCTTTGTGGGTTTTTGTGTACATCTTTATGATTTTAAATCTGTAAATTCATTTGATTATAATAAAAGATCTATATAGAAAATAAATTTTTTTCTTGCAACCACCTTTCTCATTTTAAGGTCAGATGATCAAGACAGAGAAAATATGTTACGTTCCTGCTGTCTAACAATGTAGAATCTAACACTATAATTAGAAATGTTAAGTTGAACAATGTAAGAAATCAGCTTGTGGTTTGAGTAATTATTTTACAATTATTTAAAATATGATAATCTAGAATATGGTTATCATAACTATAAACCTGTTTTCAATATTAGATAAATAGATCACCAAATGTCACATATTTAATCTTATTATCCTCTCTCAGTGATTGGATAAGAGCATCTTTATAACTCATATGTTGCTAAAGAGATATGAACCAAGCCTAATCTGTGGTATTTCCTAAAACTATTTTTGTACCTGATTTAGAGGTGTATGGCATAGACCTTTACCCTGTGTGCTTTTGTTCTTCCCACTTTTTCCTGCCTGAAGTACTAATGTATTGCCTGATATGAAACTATGTTTTTATGACCACATGCAAGGATATGATAATCAATATATTAAATATGGCAAAGCAGAAATAAGAGAAGCTTGCAAATAATCTATTGCTAACCTTCACCTCTATTTTTTAAGCTATCACTAAGTGGAGCTTTTGTTATTTGTTTTATTGTTATTTTCAGTCAAAATCAACTATAACTGCTATTCAGGTGTATACAAGTGTTTTGTTTCTTTGTTTTTATTTTATTTTTAATTGAGAAGCTCTCTAAGTACTTGGATTTAGGAATTCTTACCAAAGCATTTCCACTAAACATTTTTTGAAAATACTCCCTATTTCTACTCTCTTAAAATGCCCCAGTTTTTAATGACTATTCTTTCTGTGCCAGAGAATTATCAAGGAACTGCTCCTTATTCTCAGGATACATAGTCTTTCCATTGAGGAAATTTAAAATCTAGCAATGGAAATTTAAAGTTATTATTTTGTTCTAGGGCAACTGCTGTGTAACAGCCATGATCTCTATGGTAATTTTGGCTTCACTGGAACACATAACTCTGTCTTTCTGTTAGAGGACGTTAAAGAACATCATTCAGAAATGTAAAGCATATGTTGAAATCCAGAAGTATTATCCAGTAAAATATCCCAAATTGTAAGATTTTGGAAACAAAATCAGATGCTGCCATAGAGTCACAATTGCACAGAATATTGAACTACCATGTACATTGAAAGTCACTCATATGCTGTTCAGTTTATCACCTATCAGCAACTCAGCCGCACTTTTTTATGAAACAGTGAAAAATGCATGACTTCATATTAAGTCGTATAGCGTTGGAACTATTTTATTATAATGAAATTTGGCTTAAAATGGAATTTTGGACATTGAAGAAGTTATTAATGAAAAAATTTTAAATGTTATATCTTATATTTTTCTAATGTGTGGTAACGTGTGAATCAGTCACTGATATGCATTGGAAGTTCATCGATACATGCTGTGCAATAGTAATTTGTTTGATGTCTTTCACTTGATGTTTTTCTATTTGAGCAGACAATATAGTCTCATTTACTTTCTCCCAGATTAATAATATGTAAGTTATTGTCCAGTCTGATGTTCAAAGACAACGTGAAAGGACGTACTTGTGATTCCTGAAAAACACATCTCAACTGATCAATCAGAAGCTTGACAAATTTCAAATGGGACATAAGTTTTTCGTTGTTTTTGAATAGAAAACGTCAGGGAAACATACATTTTTGAAAAATTCGTGGTTACATACATTTGTCCTTTATAATCTCCTGCAATCACTTTATGTCCCTTCAGAAGGGACATCTAAGTGTCTTTTTGATTTACAATGTACCCTCACAGGGGACATTCGAGTGCAAAGGGCTAGTTAATCAATGCTACTCTAACAATAATAATTATCAATAGAATATTGTAACATTTATTTATTTATGTTATGCAAACACAGTAAGTAATCTTTATTTTCAGCTACAACATTTAATGTGTGCAGTTCAGCAACCATGACCACATTTAGGTTTCAGAATAGGTAGGAATATAGTGTCATGTGATTTTTCAACAGACTTTTTTATGGTTTCAGAAAATAGAAAACTTATAACTTGCTATGACATATATTTATATAAATGAACTCCAGATCATGAATAAAAGGAGAAAAATTCAAGTTCATTGCTCAGCAGATTCATAGATTTAATATGTTTCTTAAGTTCAGGCATTTTATTATTTACATATGCTACTTCTATAGTCTGAACCACATAAAATTATTATATTTATAAGTCAAAGCAATAAAGCACCAGTAATTTTACATAATTTAGTCAAATATTTGATTCATCCTATAGCTCTTGGCTATTTATATTTTTCTCTTTTTTTCCCATTTAACAAATACTCATTGAGGGTCCACTTGATGCTAGGTGTAGCTCTGGAGACTGAAAATTCAACTGTGATTACAATAAATCTGTGACTTTATCTTCAATGCCCTCTGCCTTTTTTCACCAGAATAATATATTTCTAAATTTCTTTAAGCTGCTGTGCATTAGTATTTCTTCTATGATTTCTCCTGTGGTTGTACAAAAATTTCAGTCGTGTATTCAAGTTTTATATTAGGCATATATACAATCCTGAAATATATACAGTTATACAATAAGTACTCTCAGACAGCTATTGAATTATTTAAAAATCTCATAATCTGAATTAAGTTCAGAATAGTTGACATGTTAAATATTATATAATTATCAATATTCTAACTTTGAATCAAACTGTAATAGAAAAAGCTCAGAAACACTAATGATTATTTCAGAAAACAATATGGTTTTTTTTTCCTTAGGATCAAAATAAGCTAATAGTTTGGTTTTTATATCAACCCTTAGTGCTTGCACTTTCATTGGTGAGAGTTATTACATTAAAATAAATAATAAGTCAAGCTCAGTGGCTCACATCTGCACTCCCAGCACTTTGAAAGACTGAGAAGGGTGTGCTACAGTTCAGGAGTTCAAGGCAAGCCTGGTCAATATAAGGAGACCTCGTCTCCACAAAGTTAAAAAATTAGCCAAGGATGGTCGCAAGAACCTGTGCCTGTAGTCCCAGCTACTCTCCAGAGGCTTGGTGGAAGGATCACCTAAATCCAGGAGGTCAAGCCTGAGATGAGCCGCGATAGTGCCACTGAACTCCGGCCTGGGGAACAGAATAAGACTCCTACTTAAAAAATAAAATAAACAAAGTATATAAGTAGATGTTATATATGTTTATACAAACACACACACTCACATATGTATATGTGAGTGTGTGTGTGTGTGTGTGTGTGTGTGTGTGGGGATTTTCAAGGTTATATTCTCCATATAATTTACCTACCTAGTAGTAATTTTGCTACTAATCTATTTTCTAGTTGTGGCTAGAAATAAAGAAATGATTACAAGTTTCTCAGTTTTTCACAAGGTTACATTGGTGGGAAATATTGTTTAAACATACTAAGAGTTAAATTATGCTATTTCTTGTTTTGTTTTGTAAAGTATCCTTTTGTTCTTCTTTCACTAAGCTATTTCCAGGAATTTCTCACTGTAAAAGGATTACACCACTGTGCTTGGAGGAATAATCCAAACATTCAATTCCTGATTCAAAAATCTAAAAATGTTACTTTCTTTAGTTTATGACTAAATACAAAATTTTAGAATTATTTCATTTCCATATCCCGTAATTGTTTCTGGCATCTCCCATGCAAAACCCCCTCACATAAATTCTATTTTCCTTCACAGGAAGTCAAATTTAAGAAAGTAATTTTTCTATCATCAGCTCTCAATCTTGCTGTATTTGCCTTTAAATTATAGTTAAAATTTTGTGTGCTAACTTGTCTTCTTAGATTTCTAAGTCCAAATCTCAATGGCACTAATACACTGTGCCTCTTTTTAGCCTTATTGTAAAATATAGATAATCTTTCATCTGATGCATTTCATCCATCCATTTCCTGAGGCAAAAGGCCATGATGCATTTTTATTACTGTCCTTTGCACTTACTAGTTGATCCTTTCAAAATCTAAAATCCTCTCAGTATTTTGGAATATATATATATATTCCAAAATATATAAAATTATATATATATATATTTTTTTTCCCCCTTCACTCACACTTACTTTGTATACTGAAGAATCAGGTAAAAAGTAAAACTGTTCTGGTCAGGTGCAGTGGCTCAAGTCTATAATCCCAGCACTTTGGAGGCCGAGGTGAGAGGGTTGCTTGAGCTTAGGGATTCAAGACCAGGCTGGGCAAGTTGGTGACACCTCATCTCTACAATAAAAATAAATAAATAAATAAGCCATGTGTGATAGTTCCAGCTTCTTGGAAGACTGAGGTGGAAGGATATCCTGAGCCCAGCAAGTCAAGTCTGTGGTGGTCATGAGTGTGTCACTGCATTCCAACCTGGGTGACAGAGTGAGACCCAAACTCAAAAAAAAAAAAAAAGTAAAGCTTTTCTACTACACCTGAGACTTCACTTATATATTTTATAATTACGTTCTCAGCTCAGTGAGAGAAACAGATTCTAGAGATTGAATCCACTATAAAATAGCAGGAATCATCAGAATTACATTGCACAACTGATATTAATTAAAAAAAAAACCAGAAATATCACCAGGAAAGGGTTGTAAACTGATTAAGGAAATGCATTTTAAAAGGGGAGGCATGGGGTGCAGTGGCTCACACTGTAATTCCAGACTTTGGGAAGCTGAGGTGAGAGGATCGCCTGAGCCTAGAGGTTCAAGACCAACCTGAGCAATTTGGCGAGACCTCGTCTCTACAATAAAGAAAAATTAGCTAGGCTTGGTGGTGCGTGCATGCAGTTCCAGGGGAAAGCTGAGGTGAAAGGACAGTCTGAGCCCAGCAGGTTGAGACTGCAGTGGTCGTGAGCATGTCACTGCACTCCAGCTTGGGCAACAGAGTAAGAATCCAACTCAAAAAAAAAAAAAAAGAAAAAGAAAAAGCTCTAGAAGACTAAAGGTGTAATGACAGAAGGGAGGAGAAAGCAATCTAAATCTGGGAAGAAGTATCCATAAAAACAGAGAGGAATTATTGAATATAATTTTAGATTATAGCTGAAAAATAAAAAGAGAAATATAATCTCTACATTAATATAAATATCAAAGCATAAGGCATCTTAGTTAATGCAACATTTACCCAAAATGAATCTGAGAAATAAATGTTCACATAATTGTAATAAATATTTTAATAGTTTAAATGTGTAGTTACTAATATCTTATAATATGCAGAACTTTCAATAAAAGCAAGAAAGGATGGTGAATAAAGAGGTTAGAAAAAGAAATAAATGTTCATTAGTTAATGGGCTATTCCAATTTGTAACATTCTTTCTTAAATACATAATTTTAATTTATTTGTATGTTTGTTAAAAAAAGAATATACATGTACATGGTTTGTTATGTTAACATTAAAGTTATTATACATCTACAAAAAACACTTAAAAATATAGTTGAATCTAATCATTGAGTGTTAAATTTGATTTACTTTTTCTTACAAAATGGTGTGTGTAGGTAAAGCAACTTGAAATATTTAGGTAATATTTTCTTAATAGGAGACTTTAAAAGGTAGTTCTTAAGAGTCATGACTTTGGAGTCATAGTGCCTGTTCTCAAATTCTGACTCCATTTTATAGTCAATGGACCTTGAGAAAATTATTGATCTCTTTAGTTGTTAAATGTTGTTAATTCTACAATGTGAATAATGCATTTCTTGATATATTGTAATTATGGATTCATTAATTGTTAGCTATTATATTTGCTAGTAATATTATTATGTTTTCAGAAATAAAACTAGATTTTGAACCCATGAGTTGATAGTGTCTGAAAATATTTTATTTAATTGAATATTGCTAAAACATACTAACATTTACCATGTGGAAAGTCCTGTTGTATTCTTTTTTGCGGCAAAGATAATAACACCTACAGTTTCCAATCATAGATACAAACAGTGGAAGTATGACTAGCTAACTGTTGCATACTTAGGTAGAATGAAAAAGAAGACACAATTTAGAGATCACAGCACTGATAAATGAAAAAATGTTTAGAGAGAAGGTCACAAGATTTCTAATTATATCAGGAAGATATGATTAGATGTGGTAACATTTCTCCCATGGTTTTCATTCAATTATATTTTATACAAAAATATAAACAAAAAATGTAAAGCAGGAGATAGCATACAATGAGACAATAACGACAACATGGCAATTACAAAAAAAAAAGGAAGAAGGGTATGAAAGTGAAATCAATGGCTTTGAAGTCTGGCTTTACTTGTCCTTGGCTTTTGTTATTTCTCCTTTTATGGTGGTTTGATATAGAAGCTGCTCATTTTTGCGGAAAAAGGTTCAATTTAGTTTACCTAGGGTGAGTGCCTACATTCCTCACATCTCAACTATTAATTTTAAAAATTTCAAGAAGCTCACATTAAATGTAAAGTTGTCTTAATTGTATATTTGTCACATAGAAAATTATACTATAAAATCTTTGAACATGAAAAGTCTATCAGAGGATAAGTGACCAAAAGTTTATAAACTATATATGCAAATAGAATGAAGTATAAAGTTTTAAATATTTTCAGAATCAAATTCCACAAAGATGAGAAAACTGGGCAAGGTGGTATTTCTAGTTGAAGCATTCTAAAGTTCCAACATTGTCTAAGAAGAAAATGTTGACCTAAAGGAAGAACCTGAGGCAAAATTAATGTAAGTAGAGACTGTATTTGAGCCAAGGCTGAGAACTGCTGCATTGCAGATATAGATTCAGGTTGCCTTGAAAATATGCTCTGATTAGCAGCAGTTACAAGGGGGTTTTAAAAAAGAAGCAGTTTTAAAGTTGTTTATCAAGAATTCACATTGGTTCATTAAAATATTTTTTTAAAATTCTTTTTATTCTCTTGATGATTTCTTCTGCTGTGCAAAAGCTTTTCAGTTTGATGAGGTCCCATTTGTCTATCTTAGCATTTATGGTATTTACCTTGGTCAAGAATTCATTGCCTATTCTAGGATTCTTATAGTTTGTGGTTTTACATTTAGATCCTTGATTCATTTTAAGTTGATTTTTTAATATGGTGATAGGTAGGGGTCCAGTTTCATTCTCTGCATGTGGTCTGCCAGTTTTCCAGCACCCTTTGCTAAATAGGGTCTCTTTTCCAATGATTGTTATTGGTAGCATTGTTAAAGATAAGTTAGTTGAGAGACTGTAGGAAACAGAATGATTTATTTTCAGAATGAAGCCTAAAACATGTTTAAATGCCTTACACTTCCTTTTAGTTGATTCACTTCTTTCTTCTTTGTTCTCTTTTCATAAAACCCTGGCAGGATTTATGCTTAAACTTTTGGCAGAATCCAGTCAGAATAAAAATCCTGTAAACCAAATTGGCAAATAGGACCTGCAAATGAAGTGATTTTGTAATAACTCTGTAAGTCAATCAACAAATAGGACATGTAAATTAAAAGATATTGTAAACCAATCAATATGTGCCATGTAGGCTATGTCTGGGAAAGTAATATAACTTCTGAAGTACCCAGTCTATGGGGAAACAGGGTAGGGATCTGTATCTTCTGGTTTATATATGCAGGCTGTAGCAACCTTGACATGCCTGCTCATCTGAGAGACACCTGTTCTTGCAAGAGTGATATTAAGAGAATTACTAGCCGAGCTTGGTGGCTCAGCCTGTAATCCCGCATCTTGGGAGGCTGAGGTGAATGAATTGCCTGATCCCGCGGGTTTGAGACCCGCCTGGGCAAATTGGTGCGACCCCATCTCTACAATAAATCAAAAAATTAGCTGGACGCGGTAGCGCATGCAGGGAGCGGCCACTGCACTCCAGTGTGGGCGACAGAGTGAGACTCCAACTCAAAACAAACAAACAAAAAAAAAAAAAAACAAAGAGAATTACTTTACCCCACCAATCTCCGAGTCTATGTGTCATTCTTTGGTGACAAAATCAGGGAGGGGAATTTTTGTCTCCATCAGAGACCATGTTTTTATTTCCAGAATCTCTCTCCTGTTCCATTGGTCTACATGCCTATTCCTGTATCCATACCACGCCGACTTGATTACTGTAGTTTTGTAATAAAGTTTGAAGTCTTAAAGTAGGATACCGTCTGCTTTGTTTCTTTAGCTGAGGATAGTTTTGACCCACAGAATGGGAAAAAATATTTGCAAGTTATGCATCTGACAAAGGCATAACACCTAGGATCTACAAGAAACTCAAAGTGATAGGAAAAAAAAAAACAAACTCCAATAAAAGTGGACAAAGTACATCAACAGATGGTTCTCAAAAGATGTCATACAGTCAGCAGACACATGAAAAAATACTCAGCCTCACCAATAATGAGAGAAATGCAAATGAAAACTACAGTGATATACTATCTAACTCCAGTAAGAGTATCATTAATAAGTCAAAAAACAAAACAAAACAGGTGCTGGCGTGGGTGCAGAGAAAAGGGAATGTTTCTACACTGTTAGTGGGAATGCAAGCTATTCAACCTCTATGGAAAGCAGTGTGACGATTCCTAAAATAACTAAAATTTGATCTTCCATACTATCCAGTAATTCCTTTCCTGGGAATATACTCAGAAGAATATAAATTGCTCTACCAAAACAATGCACCCATACTTAGTACTGCACTATTCACAATAGTAAAAATCATGAAATCAACCCTTTGCCCATTGAAAATGGACTAGATGAAGAAAATGTACATATACATGAAGTTTTACCCAGTCTTTAGAAGAACAAAATCATGAACTTTGCAGCAACTGGGATGGAGTTGGAGACCATCATCCTAAGCAAACTATCACAGAAACAACTGAATACTGCATGCTCTCATTCATAAGTGGATCCTGAACACTAGCCACATTAGCACAAGGGTAGAATCAGCAGTCCCTGTACACTGCTATGGGAGGGTGGGAACCAGGAAGGTGAGGGGCATGTGACGACATAAAGGATACCTGGTCTACCCCTGAGGGAGTGAGGGACAGTGAGAAGTTCAAACTAATTTCATGCAACCTACTTATGTAGTAAATCTTCACTTGTACTCCCACAAGTCCATAATAAATAAATAAATTTTAAAAATAAATTTAAAAATCACATACGTGATTGGCTATACATTGTTCTTTTTATCACAAATTTCAAGAACATGAAGATAATGGTGATGGTCACATTGCACAACTTGTAATAAGAGTTTAGATAATTTATGAACAATTCTGGAACCACAGAAAAAAAGAATAAACAAAATGATTCTACACATGACTGAAGTTTCCTCCTCATGTCTCTTTAAGTCTGATATATTTTACATACTGCGCTTTCCTCACATTACTCTGAGCCACTTTTCTTTCTCATATTAAAAGGAATAATTTATATTATACTCAAATGAGTTACAAATGCATTTTATAATCCTTAAATTAACTAATAAAATATTTATATTCAGTGAAAATTAAATAATTTAAAAATATATTTATCTAAAACAATTTTAATAAAGAGTAAAGAAGACATAAGACAATTAAGACAAACAGAAAGCTACTAAGATATTAGGTAGCAATATATCACCAAACTATATTAAATATAGTGGACTTAATACTCTGCTTAAAAAAAAAAGAGTATTTGAGTGAATAAAAATTAGCTATATACTTCTTAAGGACTCAGATTAAATATAACAACACAGACGTTTGATAGAAAATAAAAGGGCAAAATTAGCATCTATACCCCAAATCAAAAACCTTAGCTATATAAATGTCCAAAAAAGTAGAATTTAAAGCCAGAACTATTATAAGAAGTAGATAAGAACATTTCTTATGGTAGATGTTAGGGTATGGACAGGGTAAGGGCTGAGAGGTGGAGAGGGGAGGCAAGTAGCACAGTAACCCAGAGATCCCAGTAAATGCAAAGAACTGCAACACATAGAGGTGAGAGAAGAAAAGATTTGTTTAAGAAAAGTTCACCCCCCACAGACAGGGAGTGGGCCTACACTCTAGGTGAGTGTGGCAACGTAGCTCCCCAAAGCCCTGGCTTAAATCCTTTTCTTGGAGATGTTGCATTTGACTGCCATGACTTCCTTATCGACTACCTGTGGCTGTCTTGGAGATCCTGTGACACAGAGATTCATTAATGTCTGTCGATTTTATCGTAGCCCCTAGAGAAGGGTGTGACAAGGATTCTAATTCTCCTGTACCTTCCCAAACGACATTCCTTAGAGCTAGTGGAGGGTGCACCTCCTCTTATCTCCTATGCACTACCAGTGGGTAGCTTCGGAGGGATCCTTGTCTTCACCACAGATAGTGCCTAATTTACTGGAAGATCGAATCCTCACCTTCTCTCCCTCTGAGCGGTCATAACTTTTGTAATTACAAGTTTAATGACTTTTACAGTCCTTGCCCAATGCATGATGTCTTAGGCCTTGTAAATTCCCTTTACTCTAGGCAAGCTTGATTTTCACTATGAGATACTTCTGATACCTGGAAGTCTGTTTCTGAAAAGACAAAGTTGGTAAAGTTAGTTTTAGCTAAAGTGTGCGTTTCTCCAAAAGCATAGCTTCTACTTTCTCATCATTGTGTCAGGGTTTAAGAACAAGACGAAAAATGGCTTCCCACTCTCTGTGTGTCCTTTCAGTAGACATTTCAAAATGCTTAAAATTCAGTTCATTGCCGGGCTCGGTGGCTCAGCCTGTAATCCCGCGCCTTTGGGAGGCTGAGGTGAGTGAATTGCCTGAGCCCACGGGTTCGAGACCTGCCTGGGCAACTTGGTGAAACCTCATCTCTACAATAAATCAAAAAATCAGCCGGGCGTGGTAGCACATGCCTGTAATTCTGGCTTGTTGGAAGGCTGAGGCGGAAGGATCGCCGGAGCCCAGTAGGTCGAGGCTGTGGTGGCCGGGAGCGGCCACTGCACTCCAGTCTGGACGACAGAGTGAGACTCCAACTCAAAAAAAAAAAAAAAAATTCAGTTCATTAAGTGGATATCACAATCCTAAATTTGTATACAGTTAATCACATGGGCTTTTAAATATACAAGCCAAAAAATAACCAAGTAGAAGAAGTAGACCAACTAAAAATCAGAGTGGGACATTTTTTCCCCAAAATTTCTTTCAGGAACTAAGAGTCCAAGTAAACACAAATCTAAAGGAAAAAATAATGAGCAACATCATAAACAAAATTTAGCTAATTGCTATATCTAGTATATTACACTCAATTTTTATAGGTTTGATTTTTTTAAGTACATAGGGAATATTTATCAGAAAGTAATTTTATAAAGGTCTGCTGTAAACAATTACTAATTAAATTTAAGATGTTTTAATATTAAAATTATGTATGTTCTCAGAAAAAATACATTTAAGTATATGGGTCAATAATTTAAAAATTAGAAACTGATCTTCCAAAAGAATAGTACATTTACCCAAATAAAAAATCTAAAGTTAGGAAAAAGGCAGAAATTAGTATAAAAAGACTAACATGCAATTAAGAAAAACAATAGACCTAAAAGTTAGTTTTTTATTAACAATATAGAAATTGATAAATTCCTGACTAGATTAATAAAGAAAAAGCTACCGTTATCAAGAACAAAAAGAAGATATTACTTCAGTTGCTACTAACATTAAAAAGTTGATAAGAATGTGTTATGAAGGGCCTTATACCTATAAACTTAAAATATGAGATAAAATTTAAAATGTTCTATAAACTAAAATAAAATATGCCAAAATGGTCAATAGTAAAAGCAGAGTATCTAAAAAGAAATGGAATTTCTTTTGAATATTCAAGTTTGAGTATAAAATTTGATTCAAAAAATCTCTAGGACTGGATGTTTCATTGATGAAATTTTCTAAATAAAAATAACATCAATGTACAAACAGTTTACTAGAGGATAAAAAAATAATTTCCAGTGCATTCATAGTACCACCATAATCTAATATCAAATATAAAAAGAACATTATAAGAAAATATTATTATAAACCAATTTCTCTTGCAATAGCCAATGAAAATACTAGCATATTAAGAAAAAAATGGAAAGATAAGTGATACGGGTGGAATGGGGTGCAAAACCTGTGGATTCTGTGGCTCATTTCTAAAATGAATTTTAGAGTGGCCAGCAAAGTTTTCAAACAAAGCTTATTAGGGAGAAAAAGAGAAAAAGGAAGAAGGAAAATTCATGACAGAAAGAGGTGCCATGGGCAAGTTTTTCAAAGAAGAAAAACACACTTTCGTCTCAACTTCAAAGTAGATATAGCTACCTAGTTATTGACATGCTAGTAGATGGAGTCCAGTTAGTGTGGCTCCAGGGAGACTGACCTCTCTGGCTCCCAATATAGGTGACAAGGGGAGGGGTCTTCTCCTGATTGCATTGTTTCCTGCAGAAGACCTGCCAGACATTTCCAATTCACAAGTTCCTAAGGAGGTCCTGAGATCATGTGCCTGCCATGGTTGAACTGTAGCTTGGTTATACAGATTTTAGGACAGAAGTTGTAAGAAACCATAAATCAATACTTGTGAGATTTGCACTGATTTGGTCCAGGAATTCAGGGTGTCTCTAAGCAGGGAGCTCGCAGGTTGTAGGTAAATTCTAAGGCTGCCCAACTGGCAATTAGTTAGTAGAAGCTATCTAAGGAATTTTGAAAGCAGTAAAGGAAATGGGCAGCTTAAAGAATAATGAGGAGTCAAATTTCTTGATATGTAGATGAAGCTTCTTATGTGGAAGACTTCAGAGAAAAAAGGTAAGTGTCTTAAAAGGTGCCCAGAGTGCCCGTAAAGCAACTTCACAGGGTCATCAAATGCTTTGATTTGGATTTTCCATCTTCATCTGTTATGGTGTTATGCCCGAGTGGGGTTGCAAAATGAACCACATTATATAGTTAGTTAAAAACCCATCTCTCCAGATCCCTTAGTTAGGAATTTGGCAAGGTAAAGAAAAAGGACAAAGTTTAGTCTGTAATTTATTCTATCAATATCATGAATGATAGATTAAGTTTACCAAATGGTGTCAACACTGCACTCCCGAAATAAAAATCAATCACTTGAAAATCAACTATTAGCCAGGCTTGGTTGGCTCAGCCTGCAATCCCAGAGCTTTGGGAGGCTGAGGTGAGTGGATTGCCTGAGCCTGTGGGTTCGAGACCCGCCTGGGCAACTTGGCGGGACCTCATCTCTACAATAAATAAAAAACTAGCCAGGCGTGGTAGCACGCGCCTATAGTTCCAGCTACTTGGAAGGCTGAGGCAGAAGAATTGCCTGAGTCCAGCAGATTGAGGCTGCAATAGCTATGAGTGTGCCAACGTACTCCAACCTAGGTGACAGAGTAAGACTCCTACTCAAAAAAAAAATGTCACCTTTACCTATAGAGGCCAGGTTCCTGATGGTTTCCAGCATCACATCTCTGTAGAGATTCTTCTGGGAAGGATCCAGCAAAGCCCACTCCTTCAAGGTGAAGTTCACAGCCACGTCCTCAAAGGCCAATGAGTCCTGAAACATCCCACATGTGTAGAGAAGAAAGGTTGAGACTCACCACCCTGAAGATCTATACAGTCCTCCTGAGAAGTTCACGTGCTCCTGAGGATTCCAAGAATTTACTCCATGACTCCATGGTCATCAAATTGACTCTCTGTCTATACTCACTTCCTCCCACTCAGCAATTCTTTTAATTTTTTATTTTTTAGGCAGAGTCTCTGTTTCCCAGGATGGAGTACAGTGGCACCATCATGGCTCATCAGAGCTTCAATCTCCTGGGCTCAGGTGATCCTCCCGCCTCAATCTCCCAAGTAGTTAGGACTATGGGCACAAGCCACCACACTCGGCTAATTGCTTGATTTTTGGAGACGCGGTCTCAGTATGTTGCTCAGGCCGGTTTCAAACTAACAGGCTTAAAGGGATTCTCCCATCTCAGTCCCCCAAAGTGCATGGATTATAGGTGTGAGCCAGCATGCCTAGCCCTACACAGTAATTCTGATGCTAGAATAAAACTACTGGGTAAAGCAATGGCAGAATAAGAAAACGTGTCTTCTTGGTGAATCCAGAAAGGAAAATGTGGTGTCTGGGTAGCCTCTAATGGCTCTTTATATAGTGGGTCAGTAGGATCTGTCACAACAGAGAACTATTAATTAGTGTTCAGAAAAATACGAGGTTTGAGATGCTGAGGTGAGAGGATTGCCTGAGTTCAGGAATTCAAGACCAGCCTGGGCAACATGGTGAGACCATGTCTCCACAATTAAAAGAAAAAAAAAAGCCGGGCTCGGTGGCTCAGCCTGTAATTCCGCACCTTTGGGAGGCTGAGGTGAGTGGATTGCCTGAGCCCGCGGGTTCGAGACTCGCCTGGGCAACTTGGCGAGACCTCATCTCTACAATAAATCAAAAATTAGCCGGGCATGGTAGCACGCGCCTGTAGTTCCAGCTACTTGGAAGGCTGAGGCAGAAGGATCGCCGGAACCCAGCAGGTTGGGGATGCGGTGACCAGGAGCGGTCACTGCACTCCAGTCTGGGCGAAAGTGTGAGACTCCAACTCAAAAAAAAAAAAAAGAAAGAAAGAAAATCAACGATTATGTTTAATTTTACTATTCTCTTTGTTACATTTATCAGATATAAATATTTTTATTAGTGTCATGACCTCTTCTTATAAAAGGGTGCCAAATATTGTATACTGTAATATTTTCTTTGAGTCCTTGAATTTCATTTTTAAACTTTGAACTTTTATTTAACAGGTCATTTTTAAAAAATGTTTTGACTTCTTAAGCAAAGATTTATTCACTGCCATGTTATAGTTTAAAATTCCCTTGCTTTATAATGCAATTTTATATGTATTCTTTCCTTGTTTTTTGTGTAGTATTTTTTTTTATTAATTGTCTTCGTATTTATGATATTGCACTGTGATGTCTTTGTTATCATTATTTTTGAATGGTATCCATGCTTTCTTGTATGACCTTTATCTAACATATGTTTAGATAAAGGGCCAGGGTCAGCAGCTTGAGCAAGGAGCTAATAGGATTATGCCTATTATTTCAGTGCAGTTTCTCACCACATTTTGCCCTGGAGGTTTGACTCTACTTCAGGCTAACTAGCTGTTTTCCTGGATGACAGCGTAGTTTCTCTGTCAAAAGTCCTGTATTTAGGGTCTTTACGTTATTTTCTTTAGCTGACCACAAATAGCAACTGCAGAGTGAATTGCAGCTGCAGAGTGAATTGCAGCTCCATATCTCCTACTTCTTTTATACTCTGCCACCCTAGTTGAATTGAGAGATTTAGCAAATTCAGGGGTCCAGTGTCTAGTATATAATTCCACACACAATAGCAAGAGTTAATTTGCTTCTATCTTTGTGACGATTTTTTCTACGGTTTAAGAACCCTGACCACTGTATGTAACCTGGAGAAGAATGCATTTATACTCAGCCTGTTCCTTGATTTTATTAAAATAGCAGCTTATTTAAAAGTTAGTTTACTTAGTTTACATTTTGAGATTGTGACTGGTTTTTAGTTGTGATAAACATTGCAATTTTCCTCTTCATTTTTTATCAGTACATTTGTTTACTACTTGCTTGGTATTTAGGTTGGAAATGCAGTAAAATAGCTAATATTTTGCAAAATTTAACTGCAATTTTTTTCTGTGTTTATGTGTCTGTGTGTGTGTGTGTCTCAAAAATTAGGAAAATAAATATTTGCAGTAGTATCAGAATTCCCTTATTTCTTAAAATTTCCTGAGCACTTTAGAATTCTCGGGGTGTAGCCGGGCTCGGTGGCTCAACCTGTAATCCCGCGCCTTTGGGAGGCTGAGGTGAGTGGATTGCCTGAGCCCGCGGGTTCGAGACCCGCCTGGGCAGCGAGACCTCATCTCTACAATAAATCAAAAAATCAGCTGGGCATGGTAGTGCATGCCTATAATTCCGGCTACTTGGAAGGCTGAGGCGGAAGGATCGCTGGAGCCCAGCAGGTCGAGGCTGCGGTGGCCGTAAGCGGCCACTGCACTCCAGTCTGGGCGACAGAGTGAGACTCCAACTCAAAAAAAAAAAAGGAATTCTCTGGGTGTAATACATATAATGGTTTTATGAACTTTCTATTTTCTATCAACTGTATATTTTTAAAATTAAGAATGCAGGTTTATACTTTGGATGTTTAACAAAAAAATAAGGAAATGAATTGGCTGATTCTTTTTATACTTCCTGCTTTGAGAATAATTCATATAGTTTCATTAAATGCCATCTGGATATGTGGGGAATAGTCAAGTTCGTATTGCTGTTATTGTTTTTAAATTAAAATCATGATTTTACATTAGATTCCTCACAGTAGTAAAGTGGCTAAAAAGAGTTTCTGATTTAATAAATTTATTAAATGGTTTTTCAATTTGTAGTCAAATAATTGTTATCAAAATTCAATATAACCAGATTTTGACAAACATAAGGGCACAAAGAGACCATGGGACTCAGACTGGAACTCCAAATGCATCCAAGATAGCATTTATTACTCTCCAAGATTCCATTACTTTCCCATCTCACCTGTACAATCTGGAACCCTAGCATAATACTTATGTTTGACTTTATAATCTATATAAAGTCAATACTTTTTTTTTTGAGTTGGAGTCTTACTCTATCACCTAGGCTGGAGTGCAGTGACATGCTTACGGCCTCTGCAACCTCAACCTGCTGGGCTCAGGCGATCCTTCTGCCTCAGCCTTCCAAGTCTGGCTAATTTTTTAAATCTACTGTAGAGATGAGGTCTCACTGAGCTGCCCAGGCTGGTCTCGAATCCCTGAGCTCAGATAATCCTCTCGCCTCAGCCTCCCAAAGTGCTGGGATTACAGTCTTGAACCACTGTGACCAGCATATTACTTACTTCTTAATGCATATTCATTCATCTAAAATATATTTATAAAGTATTTCTATAGTTTAAGTACTGTTCTAGGCAAAGTAAACAATAATTCCTGCCCTTATCAAGTTTATAATCTGACAGCAGAAGGCAAACAATAAGTAGTCAAATATATAAGACATCAGATGATGACAAGCGCTATGAACAACAAAACATTTGAATAAAGGCAAAGAGTCTTATTTTCAAGGGTGTTCAGGGAAGATGTCTTTGATACGATAAAAGGTGAACAAAGATCTAGAAAAATTAAAGATCTGAGACAGAGACATCTGAGAATGACACTTAAAGGTAAAGAAAACAGAAGTAAAAAGTTCTTGAGTATTTGGTAGGTTTAGTAACATTAAGAAGTATGTGTAACTGGTGTAGAGTGAGCAAATTAAGGTGTGGAAGGAGAAGATGTTAGTAGTAACATGGAGCCAATCATAGTAAGGGCATAGAATTTTATTTTGAGAAAGATGAAAAAACATTGACAATTTTTTTTTTCATTAATCAGTATTTTTTATTATGGATTTGTGGGGTACAGTTAAGGGTTAGGTGTACAATTACGTTTCAT